>NC_090234.1:22583697-22801197 GCF_024489055.1 Chanodichthys erythropterus
GTACACTTCAGGCAGATCCATTGACCGCAGTTCAACACGTTTGTGACGCCACAGCAGGTCGCTCTTAATTTACCCCCACCCCACACAACTGTAGTGTATGATATTGGAGTTATTCTGACATTTAACCACATTTACATTTACTGTTTTTTTTTAAACAGTTATTACACTGTTATACACCAAAAAAAAAAAAAGTCGCTGTTTGGATTTTAATAGGCAAATACTTCAGAATCCTTCACACATGGATTGGCACCTCTGAGTCCAGACCTTAATTTCATTGGAAGTCTTTGGGATGTGCTGGAGGAGACTTTAAAGGGTGCTCACCTCTTGCGATCTTTAACCAAAAAATGATGCACCTCTCGATGGAAATAAATGTTGTGATGTTATTTCCATCAAGATAATCACTGTAATAATGATCCATTCATAGATTCTTAAGTATTTGCCTATTAAAATCCAAACTGTGACTTTTTTTTTTTTTTTGGCCGGGCAATGTCATTTTATTAATATTTAATTTGTTTATATTTAATGTTTTAACAGCCCCAGCATACATACAGGCCTATAAAATGGTTCGTAAAAAAAAAAAAAAAAAAAACACCTGTAAATAATAAATTGGCTCCATAGCGGAATTCAAGTGGCTTAGGCCATTCCATTTAAACACATTGCAAGGGTTCTGCCAGTAGTGGGCACTCGTGCAGCGAAAGCAATGACGTACATCCAAGTGAATGAGACGGAGGGAAATTTTTGAGGGAAGGACAGACTTAAAATAGACTTACCCTGCGTTCCATTCGGAAGGGCTCATCCCTATGCCCTAATCCTTTCAAAGGGTTTACCCTCTGGAGTGAGAGCTTCGAAGGGATGAAGGGTGTAGGGGTGTTTTTTTTTTGGAGCGCACTTCTGCGTCATCTTAACGAGACAATTAAAGAGGAATAGATTGTGCAAGCTGCGCCCTTTGTTTAATGTTAGTTTATTTATTTATTTTTGGTTTATCGTGCCATATTTTATATTGTGTCTATGTATTTGAAACATTTGAATGGACTGATAAAGGGAGCTGTAAAGTATTTTTTGTTGAAGTACAATGTCGTTTTGACCATAATAATGTATTACAGTAGTATAGAAAAATATTATACATACATTTATAGGTAAATCGAACTCCGAGCCACCGGTACTCATTCTGTGACGTCAAACAACTTCCCTGTGCAAAGGATCATGGGGGCCCGAAGTGTCTATCAGTTGTACCCTTCAAAATCCTTCATTTCGAAGGGCCCTTTGAAGTGGTCAATTTTGATCACTTTGTTTTGGAACGACCCTTCAATATGGCAGCCATGATTATTTTCACTCCAAAGTGCCCTTCAGAGGGCGATATATCATGTTTGGAATGCACCATTAAAGAAGCAATTTTCTTACAACAAGGAGTAGCCTGTGTGAAGTAATTTGTGCATATTCAACATGCAAGCTGCCTCTAAAAACATGAAAAATTTAGAAGAAGAACAACATAGTGACTAAACATGCTCTGTAGAGTAGTTTGTCCGTTTAGGGCTGCTGTAGAAACATCCTGGCACATAATGGCGACTTGACATGGAAGTGGGACCCATGGTGTATGTAGATAGAAATGGCTCATTCTAAGGTAGCTAAAAACATAACGGTTCATTATGTAAGGTATTTATGCACCACTGAAAACATGGTTATGTGCATTTCTGTCAATAGATCCTCCCAAATTTTACACGTTGCATCTTTAAATGCAGCCTCATTCACTAGTCGCACTAGTGTTGTTTTTTTTCTTCCAACTGATTCTCGAGTGAATTAATCTTATAAGCCCCTATATTTCTTAGTGAATCAAAACACTACAGTGCAACCAGTGATTCCTGAACAAATTACTCGTATTAGACAAATCTTTTTGTTACTACGATTTTATGAAAATTAAATGAATATAAATGATTCCATCTTTTTTTGTTTAGTTTCTATTTATGATCAATGGCAATTACTGGACTGCATTTATGCTGTCTCTAAAAAGATCATCAAAATATTTGTGTAAACAGACCTTTTGCATGAATTTCAATATTTATCTCATTTTAATCATTTGCAAATGGAATTGCTTGTCTGTTTTCCCAAATTGTTTATCCTCAAAAGAACAGAAAGAATTGTTAATGGAACTGCAGTCATAAACAGAATGTAATTTATTTATTTATTTTTTTTCATTTTCTTACAGTTTCTATTTACAATTACAATTTTACGAATTCCCTAATATAAGGTGGTATGGTAGAGCAGAGAATGAAGGGCAGCACAGCAGGGTTTAGTAGGACTTTGGGCTTTGCATAGCAATTTTGTTGCAATGTCATCTCTGTTGAGTTTTGCCTTCTGTGGCTATTTACTGTGGACAGCGGTGCTTAATCTAGGAGGCCTGCAGGTGACCTGGCTATAGATTTAACAGTTTGTTACACACTTGTACACACGCACACATGACTGAGACTGAAACTTGTAAATGCTTCATGCTGAGGTGTCTGCTGTTTGAATGTCCCCTGCTTCCCGATACACATGCATAAATACACATTAAACCCCCCAGCAAGGTGAACAGAATGCTGATGCAGGATCATTTTGGAATATGGAGGGAGAGAGACAGCAAACATGAGAGGCGAGGGAAGAGAATCTCTAATTTTAGCTGCAAAGGCTCGCAGGCCAGATATTCGCTTCTTTCTTTTTTCGTTCCCTTTTTTGGCATGAGGTTGAGTGAAAGGGGCATGGGTACGGTTCCCAGGAGCAGTGGGTAAAGCAGCCACTATCAGAGAGGCTGGACAGCGCAATTAATCAGAACTCACTCTGGGGAGCCACAAGCCTCTGACAGGGACGTTTTATTATGGCCGGCCACCGGACACCCAAAGTCTGCCATTTACACAACCACTGTGTGTCTCTATCTCACACTGCATCTCCATCTTTTCTCCCTCCAAACTCACCGCTGGCAAACCTCAGGGATGCCCGAAGGATTGCCATCTGTGGTATGCAGAAGAAAAATATGCCAAAAAAAAGTTATGAGTCAAGCCACATACTGTATGCATTCACTTCCTATGCAAAACACTTCCGATGAATTATTTATTATTATTGTTTTTTAGACAGGTAAAATTATATACCTTATCATACTGATTACTTTACTCAATTTACGAAATCCTACATTTGAACGTGCTATTAAATGCCATCATACAGACCTCTTCAGCTGCATCAATACCAATGTAAACATTTTTAGAAGTTGGGATAAAATCTAGTGGACAGTCCACCTTCTACATAAGTTTTAAAGGTCCCATGACATGCTGCTTTTTGGATGCTTTTATATAGGCCTAAGTGGTCCATAGCACTGTATCTGAAGTCTCTTTCCCAAAATTCAGCCTTGGTGCAGAATTTCAGCCACTACGAGCCAGTCCCACAATGAGCTTTCCTCATTTGAGGGATTTGTTTGGTGATTTTTGTATTAACACACTACTGTTTAAAAGTTTGGGTCATTTCTATTTGGAATAAAAGCTGTTTTTAACAGTAATATTTATTATTAATGTTAAAAACAGCTGTATTCTTTGATGAATAGATAATGGTAATAAAGATTTATTGAGCACCAAATCAGCAATCAGCATCGCTAATGAAAGACTTGAGACTGTGCATAGCTTTTGAGATGATTGGAAATGCTAACTGATAGCTTTTTACAGGTATTGCACACCTACTTGGTTAAAGTCCCCCTGAAATCAAAATTTCAAACTTGAAAAAGTTTTTTAGCGTTTAGTATTAATATGTTAGCCTTGAGGCTATTAATAAGCTGGTGTGTTCCAAAACAATGACAAAATTCGCATTTGAGAGATATAAGCATTCAAACTCACAGTCTCTCACTTCCCCTAAAATGGATCACGGGTTTTCATGACATCATCATGGACTTCAGCTTCTCGTCAGATCTTCTGTCCAATCAAATGCTCTCTAGAATCTGAAGTCCTGCCTCCTACACTATTAACAGACGCTGAAGCTGCGGCTGAAATCGATCATTTGTTCACACATTTACTAGTTTCTATATGGTGAATGGCACATAGTGCACTACATAGAGGATAGGAAACGATTCAAACAGTGTTAATATGCTTTCCATTGGCGCGAATGTAGTCCATTTTTGCGTTAGTGTCATGTGAACCACAGCAGTGCGAGCACAGTCTGCTCCAGTCCACAGACATGAAGGCACGGAGTGGATCATATGCATGAGTTGGCACAGAGCACGAAACGTTCGGACATATTTGAATTCTACAAAAAAATGCTATATGTTAAAGCAATATGGAGGAGAAACCTGGCCACGCTGTGATCTAGGCGAAATGCTACTGGCTATTTTGAAAAAAGGGGAGGAGCTTCTAGATATATTCCACCCTGTCTTTCTGTTTCATTGGAAATTACATCAACGTGGTGAATAAAGCTGATGTGTTCCAAGGCACTTCAGTGGGCGTTTAAGTTTGGAATTGGAGAAACTGATCGTAGACAGTTACAGCTACAACTTTATTCACAAAGCAGTAATCAGAAGCAGCCGGCAGTGGATTGAGTGAGATAATTCCACCCCAAATCACTGGCATTTGCAACAAAGCACATACACACAACATGCCCAGAGGAAGGATTCCGCACATCTTATGTGTACGTTTCCTTCTGAATATATAAATATGTATATATTTTTTGACAACAATGCAGATTTAGAGAGTTTGTTGAAATGCAGGTGTTGCCCAAGCAACGTAGTGTGTGAAGTCTGCATACAGATTGTAACCCCACAGTCTCTTTCACTCATCCTCTCTCCTTTGTTTGACATTTTCCAATTTTCTCCTTGTCGTTTGTTAAGTCATAGCTTGGGATTTGATTTGAGAGTGATTTTATTTGTGATTGTGTGTTTGTGTGGAGGGTCGTGTAAATCTGTCGACATCTGCTGGTAAATTCACATTTAGTCATTTTTTCAGTCATGTTTTATTTTTGGCCTTTTGTCTTTTTGTTTTGAGTGAATAAACTCTTCATTTTTGATGATTTTATAGCCTGACTAAACACTTTTTGGAGAGAACCCACAGCTCACTTGTTCTCTCAGCATCTTTCCTTAAGGTCTTGAAGCCAAAAGCTAGGGTGTGTGATTTATTTTTCTTGACCAACACGCCATAATTGATTTGCCGCAAACACTATGGGTAAGCAGAAATGTGGAATAAATCTGTTTAAGGAAGAAGAGGAAGTTCAAAGGAAGTTCTTGGCACAAAGGGAAGGAAACGATCGCCGGCTACTGCATCAGTTGTTCATGAATTTATAAAATATACACTATCGTTCAAAAGTTTGGGGGCGATAATATATTTTTAAAATGTTTTTGAAAGAAGTCTCTTATGCTCACCAAGGCTGCATTTATTTGATCAAAAATAGATTAAAAATGTACTTTATTTCTGTGATGGCAAGCTTAATTTTTAGCAGCCGTTATTCCAGTCTTCAGTTCAGATATGTGCTGATTTGCTGCTCAAGATACGTTTCCTCTTATTATCAATGTTTAGAACAGTTATTATTTTAATATCTTGCTTAATATTGGTATGGAAACTGATTTTTTTTTCTTTTTTTTTTTCTCAGGATTCTTTGATGAATCAAAAGAACAGCAATTATATGAATTAGAAACCTTTTTTGTAACCATGTAAAAGTCTTTACTGTCACTTTTAAAGACCCCAAATTGGTAGTATATATCTCAAAGTCATTTTGGTTAAAGCATCTGACAAGTATAAATTCATGATGATGATGCATTGTGGAATGCTGAAATTTTATATAGAAATTTTCCCTACAGAATTGCTGATTCTTTGTAAAATTAGATCTTATTTTTACATTTACATTAATGCATTTGCCAGATTTCTAAATCTAGATTTATAATCTAAAGCGACTTAGACTATAATACATCTAAAGTATACATTTGAATAATTTTGTAATTTCTCACACAAATGTATAACCTTGGTTTCAAGCACCATGTTCTGCTACAGGATCTCTAATTGGGTCAATTAATATAATTCGCCATGGCCAATTGTGCAACTAACCAATAGCATTATGGGCATAGAGAAGTATAGTTTTTAGGTGTCTGCGCTGTGGCCTGTGGATTGATAATAGCCAGCTTGGTGTTTCCCAGACTCCTCTCCCATTACCCGAGTTTTGTGTTCTCTCATGGGGCTGAGCCTGTAAAAGAACACCGCACTCGGAGACGGGCCAAAGCCCCGAACAACAAACATGCTGTCTCAGAGTTAAACAGCCCCTGTGATGGAGGAGCCATCTCTGAGGGGATTCTCTGATCACGTGATCGACTGTGGAACAGATCCTGTATTTTTTTCTCCTCTCAGACATGGTGTCTTCTCAGGTAGTTCAACCTGAAAGCAGTTTGGTCGATTCAGGTTTGCATTTATTCAGTGTAAATACTAGAAGCTGGAAGTGTGGGAGGTAAAAGTGCTGTCTCTTTCTTTAGATTTCCCACTCACCCGCTGACAGGCACAGGATGAATAAAACATTGTACAAGACATTGTACAGATTTTCTCATTGGGAAAGAGAAAACTTGTTGTAACACTTCCTTTCAGTTTACCCAGAAGTTGATGGTAAAATTATACATTGCTATTCTTTACAAAGCAAGAATAGTTTTCCATTTGTTGTTTGTTTCATCAATTCTTGCTTATCTTTTTTAATGCAAACTGGCTCCTGCTTGGCCTTTTTCCACATCATGCTCACTTTACCTCTTGTTCAACTCTCTTTATACATGTATTCAGTGCCCCCGTCTCTGCCTTAGCAAACCAAGTTATGGTATGGTGACACGTCCTACTACATATCTTTAGCAACACTTTAGATTTTTTTCGAGGTGGTCTCCCATCCGAGTACTAAACTAAACCTTGAGATCAGGAGTGCTCATGGTTGTATGGCCATAATACTTTCAGTATAAACATTGTTTAATGGAATTTCAAAATCGAATACATATTAACCCATTTCACACATACACAGCAAAATCCCCAGAGTTAAATCAACTCTGCTCAGAGTACATATGTTAAAGTAAAACTGAAGCAGAGTTAAAGTTAATGAGATAATTAAGCAATTAAGTGATAATTGAACATTAATGATGAACACCTACTGTTAACAAGCAGAATCACTGAATAAAAGTGAAACAAGAACTACAGCTGACTTCAGCCTTAAAATCAACTGAAGATAAAAGAAGACATTCAATCTCTCAAGATCTGATTAAACAACTCCACAAACAGCATTGCCAGCTTCACTTATTACTAACCAGATACAGGACCTTTTCAAAAATACCAGTAAATCTGTTGTGACAATTTTTGGACATACAGTGAAACCAAAGCACTTCTCATCCAGGTGGATGAAGAAAACGGTGCATGTTTTAAGGTAATTTCTGATTATTGACATCACTGAGTTTATTTTGGTACTAATAAACTGGTAATTGGTACACAGTATTTTGGTACTAATGTGTAAATTGTATCTTACCAGTAAAAAGACAGAATGATGTTGCTGTTGCACAGTTGTGTATTTGCCGGAAAAGATTGTGTGAAAGGGGCTATTGACTGTGGTTGCTCTAACTGTGGATTTGGGGTTTAGATCAGAATGTATGAGGAATATCGGTAATTTGCTGCCTCGCAAAGCCTGTAATCACACTGTGACCTACCCATATGCCCAAATTCATCCCACAATGCCCAGAGTCCATCCCCTCACACCGTGCTTATCTTCGTCGGGCTACAATCAACAGTGTTGCCAGTGTCAGTGTGGCATGGGTTTAATTAGCAGGGTATAAGGGCACCAAGCTGCCAGGTCCCATCATTCTAATGGGCACTCATACTCTGTGCCCCTGGGGGAGCTGGCAGGTTTAGCTGCTCTCCCCACTAACACTCCTCCATGAGCCAGTTCAGCAAAGAGAGAGCATCATTTTCTCTGCTGAAAATCCAAAAAGTCTATAAGTGAAAATGCTTTTTTTTCTTTTTTTTTTTTTAAATGTAATAATAAAAAAGTTTAATTGAGAATTATATTATCAGCATAAAATGTTGACTGCAGTTTTTTTAAAAATACAAATTAACATTATGTAAACTTTTGGTTTAATGACAGTAGCATACATGAAAGTCAACCTGAGGAACATGATCTCTGGTATATTTTGTAAAATAACAAAATCTTGGAAGCATGAAAATATGAACTTTAGTACAAAAACTATATGCTCAGAATGTGCTTATTTAATTAGTGACAATTTTATTACAGAATCTTGAATATTTCTTATTTTATTTTTCTCTGAAATGCTTCTTTATTTTGTAATTTATTATTTTTTAGGTTTTTTTTTTAGATTTTGACTTTTGGACTAAACTGCACGTTTGTGTGAGCAAGATTAAATTTTACCATATTCTCAATGCTGTAACTCAATTTTTATTCTTAATGTGCTTTTTTATATTATAGCAGTTTACACGGTGTTATGAATCTCAGCTGTGTAAGTTATTAAATGTCATCTAATATTTTGCTCAATAAGAAGCTTAAGTTAAAAATCTAACTTTTGGGAGCCATGCAAAGCTCTTTGCAGAAGCTTCTGATTCAGCAGATTTAGCGCTTTGTGTTATTGATCGCTCTGTTGCTTCTCTGTAACCATCTGTCATGTTGTGAAGGGAGAAGCCCAAAGCAAGGCTGAGGGAATCCAGGACGCTCTGGTCTGAACAGAGCACTGACACTTCACTGGCCAGTTTTTTCCAACAGATTCTGTGCCATCTTCAACTGCAGAGCACAGCAACCTTTAAATCCTCTGCTCAGCTGCCAGCAAGAATTTATAATAACTCACATATGACATACTGATTCCACACACACATAAGCAGTACGTTTTCTTAAAACTGAGTTCAGGAGTTTCAGGAGTTGAGGTGTGCTGGTAACTAACCCCAAATGTAAAGCCAAGGGGGTGTAAGGTAAAACATTAACTGTCAGAGAGAACATACATGTATAATTATACATGTATAAACAATAAACATATATAAGTGCTGTGCTATCTATCTATCTATCTATCTATCTATCTATCTATCTATCTATCTATCTATCTATCTATCTATCTATCTATCTATCTATCTATCTATCTATCTATCTATCTATCTATCTATCTATCTATCTATCTATCTATCTATCTATCTCCAGTGTGTGTGTATATATACACACACACACATACACGTCAGCAGCATCTAATCAAACACGAGTAGCTTCCTGGCTGCAGCGCGTACTCACCAGTCCTCCAGCCACCACATCTGTACCAGCTCCCTCTGGAAAGTTCTGGGGGCATCCGAGAGGGAGAAAGTGGGAACATTTCCCTGCTTTGTAGCCATCTGCCCCTGCATTTCCCTAATTGAATTAATTAGAGCAACAAACTTGACAAAATGCTCGTTAGAGCCACAAGATTGTTGCCAGTCACAGTTTAGTAGGAGGGGTGGGGAGGACAGGTGATGGCTCCGCCCCAACTTGACATGCACAATTACTCGAATATTTTTCATGTGTATTTTCTTCTATATTGCATCTGTGCACAGTTTGTTCAACATTTGAGTAGTAGTTTGTTGTGAATAACTAGGCTGTTTGGAGCCTCAGGGTTTTTCTCTAATACCATCACCAATTCTTTTTTTCCTTGACACAGTAACCTCTGGCTTCTTGGTTGTAATACTTGAAACATGACTTTTCTGTAAAACTGCTTTTGAAATGATATGTATTGTAAAAGGTGCTAAACAAATTCATGTGAATTGAATTCTCTTTAGTCTTAAAGGGGGCATGAACTGCATTGTTTTATTGTTTTATAATGTTTCCTGGGTTGCGCTTATAATATTAGTATGCTTTTTCAAAAATCATCATAATTAATAAGGGGATTTTTCCTACCCTGATTTTAGCCCTCTTATTTGAATGCTATGTTTTAAGCGTGTCTGCTGTGAGACTTCAGTGTGAACGTGCACTGCTATGATTTGCTAACGTCTTTCCATTTGAAATAGCTAAGTAGCCTATTACTCTCTTGAAAACTTTTAGCTCGTTTTTACTATTACAGCTCTTAAGGTTAACTAATTGTAAAAGTGTTGCATTACATTTATATCTTTGGCATTAGAACATTGTAGCCAATTACAGACATGAGTGCATGAAAGCAGTGATCTCGTCATTGCAACTAAATTTTTTGCACACTAACGAATGCTTTCATCATAACTAATAGTGCAAAAGAGATTCATTGAATGTTTGACCAACTTGCTGATTGATTAACCAAGGGGTAATCAATGTTATTTTTCCAATTCATATTACACCAATCTACCTTTTTATGTAACAGACTTTAAAAAATTAAGTCTTAGTGTCTTAACTTTTAAGACTAGTCTAAGTGGTTTATGCAACCGGCCCACAAACTCAGTCATTGATGAACTTGCGCTGTTTGATTGATAGCTCCAGCGATTGTAAAGGGAGCGTTCTTTGATTGCCGTCTTTATATAATTTAATCACTGTTAAAATAACAGATTATTTTCATCCTACTAAGAGAAACAACGTGAAGTTGACAGTAGTCACTGGTTTGATTTACTCTGACACATAGACAAAGAACATCTGACTGTACATGAACCGTTACATATCAGATCAGGCATTAGAATTAACACAGTTACTTGCATGTTGTCGCATTACTGACGAGTCCATATCGTAAAAGTCTGTTTACAAAGCCTGCACTGAAATTCGATTGATTTACCAAAGAATCAACAGTGAAATGATGAATACAAATAAAATAAAGCTCAACTGAGACATTCACATTGTTGAAAATAAATGACCATATTCCTAGCATTAATATCCTTTGAAAGGTAATGTTATTCTTGTCCTGTATTGCTATTCTCTCCTCCTCATTTCATTAACATGCCAGTGGGCAGGGCTAATGTTGCAATGATGAAGTGGGTGTTGATTTCTTCTGCAGAGGCGGCGTTTTATCTATCTATGACATAGATAGGCACATTCCAGGATCAGTCATTCAATGAGCCTAGTGTAAATAAAAGCTTTTATTGGACTAACAAGGAAGTTTTCAGTTCTCAAACTTACAGGATATATCTTACGTATATATATGAAAAGTTGATTTCTCAGTTCATGACCCCTTTACAGGAATAGTGCTTGAGTTACACTTGATAAAATTAATGAGTTGTGATTCAGTAAGTGAGTCTGATTAATTCAGTAATTGCTCCAACTGATTAATAAGCGTTTTTGATTCACTAAACAGTGCATGGGATGTGCGGAAACACTTTTAGAATATTTTAATACAAAAGACAGGTTTGAAAACCGCTAAACCCCAAAACCCATGATTCTTTAATTTATTTATTTATTTATTTTTAATTTTCAGAATAAGAACTGATTATCTCTTCATAAATTTAGCAAAATAATAAAGTAGTGGTTGACCAGTTTTTTTAAAAATGTGTTACAATAAATAAACAGCATGGTTGCTGATAAATACTGTATATTTTTTTAATATAATATACAATATAAAAGATTAAATATATAATTAAATATATAAGATGCATATAAATAGATAACTAAATATATACATTAATAAATTAAGTCATTTTAATCAATATTTATTCTGCAATATATAATATTTAATTTATTATTCACTAAAATAGTTTAAAAAAAAAAAAAAGTATGCTACCAATTGACAGTAATCTTCAAATACTGTCTGATATTGTCTCTATAAAGGTTTGACCAATACTCTGTAAAGAATTAGTCCAAAATAAAGACATTTTAGTAAAGAGTAACAAGAGCACAAAATACATTTTGTTAATATCCAAATGTTTCATTTACCTCTTGCTTGCCTCTTACCATTCTTGCTTTGCAAAATTGCGAGACCACTGGACCCAGAGCATTAGGATTGCAGGACGGCTCGCTCTCTCACTGACAGACGGGATGTCTGCCTGACGGGCTGTGAAGGGTAGAGGATTTAGCGCAAATGGCAGGGATGCTAATGAAAGCATGAATGAATAACTAAGAGGAGGGATTGTTTATGAGAGCTGCAGGTGAGGTGAGGAAATGTGCAGTCGTGCTAGCAGAAGCTCTAACGACAGGCAGCTGCAAATTGGCAGCGGTGTTCTGTGCTGTAGTGCGTTTCGCTGCCTTCCCAGTTGTACACACACGCGCACACACACAACTGTCACCCGGACTCATATCGTCCATCAAACTGGCATCTCAGGCTGAGTGTGAGGCTAAAAGGCCATGCACCGATTGGCATGGGGCGTCTCCTCACTTTAGTGCACTAGCTCCTAACCTCTTTCCTTCTATTTTTTTGCCTCTGACCCAGTTTTTATGTGCTGTATTTCTATGCATGCAGGTTTTTTGGGACCTCTAGTATACTGTCTACATTACGTATTGTGTAACAGGTTTGTCTACTATACATACCATCAAGGTCATCACTCTTAAGATAAATGGACAGCTAAAGAAATAAGAAATTATATTGAATTTCTTGAAGTATGAAGTACACTACTGATCAAAAGTTTTGAGGTTGGTCAAATTTATTTTTGTTTTTGAAAGTTGCTTATCCTTACCAAGGCTGCATTTTTGGATTAAAAAAAAAAACAGTAAAAAAAATAGTAATATTGTGAAATAGTATTACAATTTAAAATAACTGTTAGATATTTTAAATGTTAATTTTTATTCCTGCAATACTCAGCTGAATTTTCAGCATCATTACTCCAGTCTTCAGTGTCCAATCATAAATCATTCTAATATGCTGATTTGCTGCTCAAGAAACATTTCTTATTATTATCAGTGTTGATAATGGTTGTGCCGCTTAATATTTTTGTGGAAACTGCGATACATATGTTGTTTTCAGGATTCTTTGATGAATAGAAAGTTCATAAGAATAGCATTTATATAGAAATCTTTTGTAACACAAATATATTTGCTGTCACTTTTGATAAGTTTAATGTTTTTTACTCGCCGAATAAAAGTATTATTTCTTTAAAAATTCTTACTGGCCCCATACCTTTTAATGGTAGTGTATGTTCATTAAGCTTTTATCTTAAAACCAAGCTAAAAATGTAAATTGTGCATTTCACAATTTTGCAGTTTAAAAATTATTTTATGCACGTTTACAGCTTTTCACCAAATTTGTAATGAGAAAAGTATTAACTATACAGAAACTTAAAGGGGACCTATAATGCCCCTTTTACAAGATGTAATATAAGTCTCTGGTGTCCCCAGAATGTGTTTGTGATGTTTCAGCTCAAAATACCCCACAGATCATTTATTATAGCTTGTCAAATTTGCCCCTATTTAGGTGTGAGCAAAAACAAACCATTTTTTGTGTCCCTTTAAATGCAAATGAGCTGCTGCACCCGGCCCGATTTCCAGAAGAGGGCGGAGCTTTAACAGTTCGCACCTCAGTTGCTCAACAACAAAGCTGGAGAATCTCACGCAGCCAAAATGATGATTGTCATTAACGGTGTTCAGCCTCACATTGTTCAAACCGGAGTCAGACATTGATGGAGGGACTCAGGAAGAAGTTACAACTTATATAATTCATCTGGACGTTTCTGTATGGTTTGTGGATAAATTTGTGGAGTTGATTCAACTCATTGACTGGCATGTGCCGTCATGTTAAACTTTTGTGCAAATCCAGCCTTGAATTGACCTTTGTTTGTAAAATGACGGCATGGTAACAACACTCTACTACAACAACATCATTCTTCTCTAAAGCAGCCCAACATGGCCTCACCCCCTTTGTTGCGTGTTCTCGGGGGCAGGGTTTGTGTAAATTTTAGAGATAGTGATGTCACTAACCCGAGAAGAAACTCGTTGTAGTCCTTAAACAGAGAATTCTTTAAAGGAATTGTATTTGAACTTTGAGTGTCGTAACTTTGCAGAAGTTGTTTATGCTCTAAGAGCAACATTACACACTAACTAAAGTTAAAAAGTGAAATCATAAACAACCATCCCTTTAAAGCTTTCTTCTTTTTTCCAACAGACCAAAAGCTCAAAGGTTCACTCAGGTGTACTGTAAATGGCCATTTAGCACTGACATACATTGATTGGACCAGGTCATCATTGTTTGGACAGTCACTTAGTTCCAATGCCAGTGAATGTGGCCTCAGGTGCAAATGGAATGGGGGAAGGTGCTTAATATGTGTGCATTACCAGATTTGCTCATGTTTTCTGCATTTGCGTCTCTGCGAGTGAAGGCAGCAGTCAGCATCTGTGCTCAACCATGCAGTGTGATTGCATGTGACTGCTCATCTGTCTCTTGTATTTAGGGGTCTGTTCTTGTTGGAGCTGAATGAGCTTGTTTATGTTTGTTTGCTCATCTAGGTATCCAATTTCCCATCTCCCCCTGGTTTACCCAGTTGAGTTTCTGTAGCTGCTTGGAAGCAAAGCAAAACTTCCAGAATAGGCACCTAATTAGTGGAATTAGCTGCAGATCAAAGAAGACAATTAAAGGTGGTACTGGCACAGGGGCGGGCATGATGCCGACTTAATTTGCATCACAACACCGCAGCCGTGGTCGGCACACCAGCGAGCTCTTTCTCCTCATTACTGCCAGCTCAAACAGTAGCTGATCGACCGGTTTGCACGTCAGACGAGTCTGTCTCTCTCTCTCTCACACACACACACACACATATATATATATACACTACACTACTGTTCAAAAGTTTAGGATCAGTATGATTTTTTTTAAATGTTTTCTAAAGAAGTCTCTTACGCTCACCAAAGTTGCATTTACTTGATCAATAATACATAAAAGGTATATAATAATTAAAAGTATCATTTTTAAATGTCTTTACTGTCACTTTTGATCAATTTAATGTGACTATATTGTGTGTGTGTGTGAGAATTATATGATTTAATAATTATATATTAACAAGATAAATTATCATATATAATAGAAATGGTGTATTATATAATATTGTTTATATATTTTCATTGTCCCTTGATTAAAAATAGGGTTTTGTTCTTTTTGGTCTACTTTTGATTTGTTCATATTTTGGCGGGTGGTGGGTGTTAATTTTCCACCCTGAGATTAAATTGCTGACAAGTTCTTACGATAATGAGTCGTAGGTTTTGTTTTGTATAGTTTGGACCAATTATGGAGGGCAGCATTCTCCAAAAATACTAAAAGAATTGTTGTTGTAATCATTGAAGAACAAAAAATGTTAAGTGGAATCAGAATTATTACAATAAAATCAGCCAGAGCAGAGGACTGTTGTGCTGAACAGGCCAATTTGGGAAAGCAAGTAATCGAAGTAGCCCATCATTCCACTTGTTCATAACAAATTGTTTGTAAGGCACATTCAGTGGTCACATGGTCAAGAGTACAGCAGAAGAAAGCTGTCTTTATGTTTTATTTATGTGTGACATGCTTTTATCATTGTGCACCTTAAATAATCAAGTGGTTGTTTTTATCGTGCAGCATTCGTGATGACCACACATCATTGATCTCATGTCATACAGGAGGGATGCATAGCATCAGAGATCATCATGGGATTTATGTCTGCTGGATTCTCAGCGCTGTCACTCAGTTTCAGTGTATGGTTGTGAGCTCCATCTGAAGTGTTTGATAAATGGCAGGTCTGTAACTGAGTTGACCTCTTGTTTCTGCTGAAGTGTCATTCTTTAGTGCTCAGGAGACCCATCCACACTTACGATGGAGTGGAGGCTCAGAGTGCAAGAGTGTAAATGTTGTTCATTCACCACTACTCTTACTCTGACTGCTCCGACTTTAGGCAAATATAATATAAACGTGTTGTACTATGAACCACTCTGTATGAATGATGTGTGATTCTTTCTGATGTAATGTATGAAGTGATAGATATATATGGGAGGTTTTTAGCAGTTGCTTATCGGCAGGGCTGGACTGGGACAAAAAAATGGCCCTGGCATTTTTGCTCAGACCGGCCGGGAAATTCTAAAACGCTTAACGTGAAAAAGGCTTAACGTGGCTTAATGTACTAAGACAGTGATTTTAACAGACCAAACTTACTAAATATCATGCTAAGTATACTATGTGCAAAAACGTGTTAAGATCATATTTTGGGCTCATATGATTTTTTTGCATATAGTATACTTTATTATAATGATATTTAGTAAGTTTGGTCTGTTAAAATCACTGTCTTAGTACATTAAGCCACGTTAAGCCTTTTTCACATTAAGCGTTTTAGAATGTCCCGACCGGCCCACCACAATCGGTCGGACACCACCCACCAGAGTATTACAATTAATTGGTAGTTATTAAAAGTACACTTAGTCAGAGTAGGATTTCTAGACGGACAATGTGCTCCATGATATAAAAGCTAGTTAACCCTTACAACGTGGATGTAGAATACTGATAATTCTATAAAGAATTTTTTTTTTTCAATGAAACAGACAGCAGAAAAACTATAATTTACAATTACAAATATATTTTGTTTTAAAGAGCACAAACCCCTGTTTAAGTGTCAAACATTTACCTCTCATTGTTTAGATACTCCCCATTAAAAACAATGAAAAAGAAAACTATACTACCAAATTACTCACAAAAAACGTCCTAATAAAATGATATTCATGTTATTCACTTGCCATAAACAACCAAGTGTTCATACCAGAGTAATGGGGTACAAGAGCTACAAAACATAGCTAACTTTTTAGCTGAAAAGTGAGATCTAATAGACCATCATCACGACTAACAGCTATAAATAGACACCTATAGTCTCGTTGTGAAATAAACACATCATCAGTAATATTACATTATAATAATAACTTTTTTTATTTTTTTTTTATTTTTTTGAAAAATCAAATTGCATCATTTCAGGTTTTTCTATGAGAAGGGCCGTTACTGCATAAGTGAACTCTGATAGCTACAAGGGCACTGCTAACTACAAAAAACAGTGCAAAACAACTTTTGCTGTGCTATTTGACTTTAGCTGACTGAGTGACCAGTGCAGTATAGGTGACAGTCTGACTTTATAATAACGACGACGATTATTATGTTGTCTTATAATATTCATTCATTTAAGCATCATCATCGTCGTCGTCGCATCATGAGTCCCTCGCTGTTAATCATGTAACTACCCTGCTTACCGCTTCTATTATACTCTCCTGCTTACTCTGTCCCTCATTGGCTTCACTGTCAGACACCTGCTGCTCCTCTGCCTTACAGGTGTCTCCATGTTCTTCTATGTTCACCTGTTTTTGCACGTCAAGTACTGTTGGTTTGGAAACTGAAGCTACAGTAACCGCACTAAACATGCCAGTAATTTTTGCACGTTGAGGCATCAACCTCTACATTTTTTTAATTTTGTTCAACTTCTCCACACCCCCCTTGCACTTGCGCTTTTGTTTCTCCATCCTCCTAATCCTCAGATGTTCTGGCGAAACAGAGGGGACGGGCTGGAGTCTGTTAAGACATGTAATTGGGCCAGCCCAGTGTCAGTATGGAAAATGAACCAATGGGCCGCTGTCCCTGCTTTATGGGCCGGTCGTTGGCCAATTTCATGTTTATTAAAAAAAATCATATCATATAGCGGCCCCGCCCTCAAGTGCTTCGGCCCACCGGGCATTTGCCCGGTATGCCAGATTACCAGTCCAGGCCTGCTTATCGGAGAGGATGTTAATCAAAACTTGAATCACGGAACATTAATGAACAAATATAACAATTCAATTAAATTCAGTATAATAATAATAATTCCTTAGATTTATATAGCGCTTTTCTGGGTCCTCAAAGCTCTTTACATATAGTAGGGCAGGGATGGACAACTCCGGTCCTGGAGGGCCAGTGTCCTGCAGAGTTTATTTCCATCCCTGATAAAAACTCACTTGCCTATAACTTTCTACTAATCCTAAATAAATACCTTGATTAGCTGGTTCAGGTGTGTTTGATTAGGGTTGGAGCTAAACTCTGCTGGACACTGGCCCTCCAGGACCGGAGTTGTCCATCCCTGTAGTAGGGTGATGGATGATGTGACGGCAGCCATATTGTGCCAGTACGCCCACCACACACCAGCTTATTGGTGGAGAGGAGACAGAGTGATGAAGCCAATCAGTATATGGGATGGATTAGGAAGCCATGATGGACAGAGGCCAATGGGCAAATCTGGCCAGGATGCCGGGATTACACCCCTACTCTTTTCGAAGGACATCCTGGGATTTTTAACCATCACAGAGAGTCAGGACCTCGGTTTAACATCTCATCTAAAGGACAAAAGTGCTTTTTGACAGTATAGTGTCCCCATCACTATACTGGGGTGTTAGGACCCACACATACCACAGGGTGAGACTATCAGGGTTAGAGTTTATTGAGGGCAAAGTCATAATTATATGTGTTCCCTACAGTAAAGTGTTAGCAAACACTTTAGTATTAGTGTAAAATTAGCTCGATATAACAAGCTAATTAAAAAAAAAAAAAGTTAACTTGCTAATTTGTTAACATGTTAATTATAACATGGCATAGCACTTGTTGAATGAGTACAATATGAAGCATTTAACATTTGCTCTCAAACCAAGCTGCATGCACCACTTGTCACCATGAGGGTAACTCTCCAAAAAAACCAACATGAGCAGAAACTCTTCTAAATAAGCCTAACAATACATTAATCACTACTAAATCTCCCACTTAACATTAATCTTCAATCAACAATCACAAAAAAACAACAACAAAAAAACCAAACAAACATTAAATAACGCTTAATTTTAGCATTTACTCTCCCTTTCGAGTGCCATGGGCAAAGCATGCTGGGAAATAGAAAACCCAGCCCAGTTTCAGTTAAACAGTTAAAAGTGCATAAAACTCAAAACAATTAAACAGTTCAGTTTACTTAAAATATATCAGTTCTGTGAAAGGAAGTTCTAAATGCTCATAAAAGTTAATTTGACTGAACTAATTTGTTTAATTTGTTAAGTTTGTCCTACTCAAACCAATTATTATTTTGAGCGTTAGTGTTTACAATGTATTGTAAAATGATCAGGAATATTGTCTAAAAACAAATCTTTCAAAAGGACTTACTAGCTCTTCTGGTGTTTAGGATAATAGTACCTATCCTACTTCCTCTGCATTATCTCACCTATTGTTTTGGGTATCTGACTTCCAGAGATTTGTGAACTGATTTTCAATAAATGGTACTTTTTGGAATAGGATGGAAGTTAAAGGGAGTGTTCATGCAAAAATGAAAATTCTGTCATCATTTACTCATCCTCAAGTTGTTCCAAACCAAATTTCTTTCTGCTTCCAAACACAAAAGAAGATATTTTGAAGAATGTTGGAAACCAAACAGTTAATGGACCCATTGAATTCCATAGTATATATTTTTTTCCTTACTATGTATGGCAATGGGGTCCACCAACTGTTTGGATAACCATATTCTTCAAAATATCTTCTTTCGTGTTCAGCAGAAGAGAGAAAATCATAAAGGTTTGAAAAAAACTTGAGTGTGAATAAATGACTACAGAATTTTCATTTTTGGGTGAGTTATCCCTTTAATATAGTTTATAGTTCATTGAACTTTAAGTCTTAAGATAATGTTTCTTCATGACTCCTTTGATAGAAATGATTATGATGAGTTAATTTGTAAATAATTGCTTTTGTGCATGCTTAAGGTAAGCTGCTCTGTCCCTGCTCAAAAATCTGTGTAAAACTGTAATGCTGCATAAAAGCCTGTTCTGACCCACCTTAGCCCCTACTTAAAAAGTATTTTAAAATTGCTGTGTAAATGCATTTATGCCACCTCTGAGCATCATTAAACAGCCTGTGTGTAAAAACACCTAACTGCCACTTCAGAAGCGCTTCTGTGCCACCTTTACAGTTTAAATATGGAAATAACTTGATGGATTTTGCTGTTTTATGTATGCCGATGGACAAGAGTCTCTGGTCAAAGAGTCCACATAACATACTAATTGAACAATGCACGACTTTTTATCTTGTTCAAGGAGGGCAGAATGTTTTTGTCTTTATGAGGCATTTTAATTGTTCGTCAGCATGTCCCCTTTAGCCTTTGGGGCACTCTTTGATTAATGTTGCTCCTAATCACTTAAAAAGCTGGCGGAGCTTATTTCTGCCAACAGTGTCTCTCCACTGACTCTGAGAAGAGCCTCTGGAGTATGGCCTTCTTCTGTTCTGATCAGGCGATGAAAGGAAGGAAAGACAGAGTGAACCTGGATCATAGAGGAGCTGGGAGTGACAAATGAATGCCTTCTCTTCTTAATGTAATCATCAGATGTTCAGCGGTGGTCTGGGAGTGACAGATGCTGCTATAGAGAGCGTGCAGGTCAAATCTGAGTGTCTAGAGATTACACTGAGCACACGTTACTACCTCCTCTCTTTTGTGTGGGATTTATAGACACTTTTGTGGTGTTCATGCTCATGTTCAGCTATTTAACCTTTCCAAGTTGGCAGCAACTTTTCAGAAAGCAATCACTAAACGGAAGCAACAATGTTCCATGCTTTTTCCTTTTTAAAGCTTCTCCTTAGACTTTGGTGTTATCCTCGTATTTCTGTCCCCGCAATGCTTTAATTTTCCATGTTTATTCAACATAATTTCCTCGTTTTTTATCATCTCTTTTTTATTCTTCTGTCTTCATCCTCTATTTTCATTTTCTACGCTATCTCTTCATTATTGTCTGTAAATAGCACTCACGAAATGGAATTGTTAAATGTTGTAGTTATCTATAAAAGAGCAGCTGTAGCTGAACTGATAGTGCCGCATTCAGAACAGCCAGCAGCTTTGGTACCTGCAAAGGACTTCTGCAGCTAGAAGAGTAAATGAAATGCTCTCAAATTGTATGTATTATACTAAAATTAAAATTTGGTGTGCATACATACATAAACTCTGCTGTGATATATATATATATATTTTTTTTTTTTTTTTGGTTTGTCTGGATAATGGGATATATTCTGCTTTTAAAGGGATGGTTTACCCAAAAAGAAAAATTCTGCCATCATTTATTCAGCCTCGTGTCATTCCAAACCCATATGTTTCTGTGGAACACAAAAGAAAATGTGATTCTTTTTCATACACTGAAAGCATACACTGACAAGAGGATGTCAAGCTGTAAAAAAAAATACATACAAATAGTCAGTACTCTTAAAAACATACTTTGTTTTGTGTCAGGAGCAAGTACTTTTGACTTGTGCTGGAATGACATGAGCGCGAGTGAATTATGTGTAAATTACAGAATTTTCATTCTTGGATTAGCTTTGTATTACATATATCTTACATACATCTATTTGTACACTAAATAAATATATATGCTAAATATAACAGCCTTTTATACGTTTTAAATGTGATGTGAATTGTTGTATTTACTTTCATAATTTGACATTTCCTAAATTAAAATGTAGGGCAAGGCTTAATTTAATCCTTCTGGAATGTATTAGAACATTAAAAGTGGGTGTTAGCAGATTTCCTTTCGGTCTAACTCTTCTTGGTTAAGACTGTGGCAAAACAAAAAACAAAAAACTTGGCTGTTGGTTGGTTATGAATCATCCTAAAAGTCATCGTCAAAGACAATAGTTTTTTTTTGTGATTTTGACAAAATAATTAATGGGATAACACTGGAGACATACTATGTAAGCTTATATCCTACTCAAAATGGCATGAATAAGAAAAGCTTAAGTTGAAAATGGATAAACACATTATTCTCTCTAACATTCCGCTTATTTAAATATATTTTGCAATATCATAGCACAGTTTATATATAAAAAGATATAGTTGCATATGATTAAAATAGAAATGCTGTATTAGTAAGTGTTGATCATGTTTTATTTGTATGTATGTCCATTTTCAGAAAACAGAGACTTATTTTTTAAGAGCATGGGCTTTGATTTCATTGCTGGAAACAGAAGACATTTCCTTCGTTGTTTAGCTGACTGCATTGTTCGAAAACACACTTAAGGAAAATCCTGTCTCAGCTTTTCAGCCACGCCGCTCTGCTGCCTTTTACAGCAATGTTGTCATGGTACAATGGCCCAGGTTTTACTCCCTGGGTCATAATCCATATCTCTTGACTGTCATTTAATTAAATGCCTAACGGCTTTTCCTTTGTGTGCGGCCCACGCCCCGGCTGGTGGAGTGGTACGCTGTGATTTGGCAGGCCATCAATCTACGGCCGTGTGAAGGGTTCTCCCTCTGTCCGGCCAGCCCTGAAAGATGAATAGATAAATGAAGTTTCATTATGCTCCAGTTTCACCTCCTCCACCTTCTCCTCCTCCTATGAATGCAAATGCAGCAATGCTGAGGTTGTTCTCTCACCAGCACTGACCATAAGTTGAGTCTGATTTAAATCTCTGATAGTTTTTCAGTGGTAGAAATGAAACAGCACACACAGAATTGTATTAAGTCAGGGATAATGTACAGCAAAATTGAACCTGACACAAAGCAAAAGGGTCTTACCACCCTGAAGCAGTTTATTTATTGATATTGACTGATGGACTTTACATTATCTGGCTTACTAAAAACTAAATAAATGGACTTTCTGTTAGTCCAAACAATGTTTGGAGAATCTGTTTGATTTGTTATTTGTTGCAGTTCCATATAATTCCCTATAATCAGTATTGGTTTTAAAGCACTCATAAAAAGAGTCTTCAAAAAAGGATTTGTGCTGCAAGAATACAATATTAATTTCAACCAAAGCTGAAATGAAGAAGCTAAAGTTTTGTTTCATTGTTCTTCCCACATTAAAATGTATTGAGTAGGATTTCAATTTAATGACTTTTTATATCAATAATGATTGTTTTAATGACTTTGCATCATAACAAAGAATGTACGTAAATGACTATGCAAATATATGCCTCTTATTATAAGCTAGGCTTACAATGCAACACTATTTTATACAATATGCATCTGAGGGTCCCTGCTTCATCTTTCTATCCACCAAGATAGCATGAAAATATAGGCATGAAAAAAAATTGAAGACCCTTGAACTAATATTGTTCTCTAAAGATTCAAATATTATAGTTTAAAGTTTCTTCAATGGCATTAAGCTGCAAAAAGCTTTTAGGTTGAAGAACATGTATTTATTGCTAGCTGCTAAAACATAAAACTAATGACTTTTGTTGTGCCAGATTTCCAAACATATTCTGTTTTTGCTGAATTTAATTTGTCATTCTGAAGTCAAGAAGTTTTGTTGTGAGTAATGTACAGAATGTGAATGAGTGCAAGTTTTTAATGGCTTTTGGCATACAATCCACTTTCTTGGTTTTACGTTTTTCACTTTTAGGAAAACATCAATTTCTTATAGTAGACAATTGCAGAAATATATAGTTATTCTGTCAGAAAAATGCAGTATGTCCCCTATCACAACTGCTCTCAAATCATCATTATCGTAAAAGATGTATTTTACAGCAACCTCACTCTCTGATGAATTTTATATCTTCCTGGTCCAATAGTAATTAGTCCAGCCAAATAGCGGGAATTAGCGGTTTGTAAAATCTGGTGAGTGTTGTTTGCCAGCTGGAGCAGATGCTCAGATAAAGCTGAAAGATAAAGTCCAAAGCTCAAAAGAAGAGAGGAAAGACGGTGGGAAAGAGGAGAGGAACAGTGCGGAAGTAAGAAATGCTTCCTGTTTAAAAACAAAAATAAGAAGGAAATTGAAAAGAGAGAGAGAGAGAGAGAGAGAGAGAGAGTGTGTGCGAGTAAGTGCGTAAGTGAGTGAGAAGAACACAGAAGAAAGAAATTAGATTTAGCCAATTAGGGTGGGAAGCCACTGGTAATTATCTCTCAGGGGACCCCGATGAATAGTTCTGCATATCGTTTACATAACAAGGAGGAAAGGTTTTCTGACGCCTCTCTCCCTGTTTGGTCAGACAGGATGTGCCTTTCTATATACATCTGTGCCGTAGAGCCCAAAGAAGAACTTCGTATACTGCAGTTTCCTGACAGTTTCTACAGGAAGTACAGTGAAGTCAAAAGTCTCGGATGACATCTGATTTAAATCTGATTTAAACAAAGTTTAAAAAAAGGAAAACATAAAAACATAAGGTAAAATGAATAAGAAATATTCTGCACTATTTCTAGGTCACTAATTTAATAAGAAACTTTGTGACATTGATCATGTGACAAAGTCATTCACATTTGAATAATTCGCAAATCATGTTGTTGAGTACACAGTGACAGTAAAGAAAAATTAGCATACCAAATTCAGTTTTTAACTCAAATTATTTTGCAGATTTATATTCATTTCCTCTAGTGATCTCGTATTTTTTGACCACGACGCTACAGTATTTCATCCCGGGTTAAAAGATAACAGAATTGAAACATCATTCAAAGCCAGTGTGTATTTGCTGTTTTTAAGTTGACAAAAAGTTTATAGATGGAAATTTATGATAATCCTTCTGTCTTCTCTGTCTTTGCTTAACTCCAGGAGAACGCTGAAATCTTTCCTTCTGATTTGCATGCATTCCTGTTTCACTCAAATCGTCATCGTTGGATCGTCAGGGTGCTGTTGGGCCCTAAATTGTAAAAAAATAAAAAATAAATTAGTAAATTGCAGTATATATTTTTTCTTATGTTCAGTTGTGCAGTACAGAAAAGTTTCAAAACCAGTCTTTTGACTGTCTAAAACAAGACCCAACTCTATTTATAAGTCTTTCTTTCTTTTTTTTTTTTCTTGGTTGCATTCAGCTCCAAATGAGTGAGTGTGTGTGATGAAGAGAACAGATATTCATAACTGCCGGTTATGTATTTTTTTATTTTTTTTTATTTCTCTGCTGGTGCCTTTGATGGCAAAGGGAGAATTAAAGTGTTAAGTTTGCTTCCTCTTTTATTAAAGGAGGCTTAATTTAATTAGTCACCCATTATCGGGACCCTCTGCTGCTCTGTGAAGGTTTCCGTCGCTCCGAGGGAAAGGGAAGTTAGTGTCTCCTGGTCTCCAAGGAGGAAGTGTCCTTTTAATCAGGCTTCTGTTTGCCTTCCATTAGCATCTGTCTTATTCCGACTAGAACCGTTGATGTTATTGTAGACACACTGCTTGCACACAAAATATGTTCTTTGTTTTGAGTGGAATTTAACATGGAACAGAATTTTATCTTTAATACTTAATTGCATGAAATAATTTGTTTTATTGTTGTTTTACTTAGTGCAGTCAATCGAATGACAAAAGTAATCAAATGTATTACATGATTTTCTGATTTGATTAATCAAACTATTCACAAATAAGTAGGTAGGTACATCATTAATTTCCTAAGAAAAGCCTCCAAGTTAAGATATTTCAAAGACATTATGGCAGATGTAGTCATTTATGTGACAAGTAAAAAGAGTTCTGTCTGCTTGCTTTTTCAATTTATAAAGACAATAAGCATTGTCAAAAGCATCATGTCTAAATTTTTGTTTGTTTTGGATTCTGTTTTTGTTGTGTGAAAAGAAAACAGTGAGGTATTGTTACAGATCCCTTGTTTCCCTGGACTCCATTTCCCAGTATCCTCCTGTTCTCCACACCTGCACTCACTTCCCTCGTCAGCTCCTCATCGTCACTCATCACCTGCACCTGGACTCTATTGTCAGCACTCCCCATATATTGCACTCACTCCCTTCACTCCTCGTCCGTTCTCTGTTTATGTTAGCGTTTGTTGGATGTGCTCTGCCTTTGTGTTCATTAAAGTATCGTCTATTTGTGGAAATCCGTATCAGCCTCATCTCTACACCAGCAACCGTAACAGAAGAACGGACCTTAAACGACCGGATTTTCCACAAAAAAAAAATGGAGACTTCCACCAGCTCCCTGGCTCCTGCTCCTCCAGCGCCTCTCACTCTTCTGACAACCGGCGATCGCCTCATCGGGCTCCTACAGGTGGGTCGTTCGCTGGAGAGGTATGTGGAGGAGTTCGTGGAGCTTGCTTTCTTGTCTGACTGGCCTGATGCTCAGTTGATCTCCTTGTTTTTGGATGGATTGGATGACGACACTATCCGTTTTGATGAACCTGTTTTTTGTTTCTCCTTAAGCGATACTATCAATTTAATTTTGTGGTTGAATGGCTCCAAATTCTTAGTAGAAGAGGTTCAGGATCAGTGTTGTCGTCCAGTCCATCCAGAAACACGGTTGGCCGGGCCAGTTAGTCAACCTCCGGCTTCCTCCGCACACCGCTCCAGCGAACTCCCTGCCTGCCCCAGGCTGGACCCATATTCCGCTACTGGGCCCAGTAAGCGGAGGAGGAGGAAGAAAGCGGCCCCAATGTCTCCAGAGCCCGCTCCAGTGTCTCCAGAGCCCGCTCCAGTGTCTCCAGAGCCCGCTCCAGTGTCTCCAGAGCCCGCTCCAGTATCTCCAGAGCCCGCTCCAGTATCTCCAGAGCCCGCTCCAGTATCTCCAGAGCCCGCTCCAGTATCTCCAGAGCCCGCTCCAGTATCTCCAGAGCCCGCTCCAGTCCCCACAGAGCCAGCTCCAGTGCCTGTGGGGATTTTAATTGTATATGAGGGGATGGATAGTACCCATCTTCCAGCCTCACACAAGCCGCCCAGTCATGCGGCCTGGCTTATAGACTTTTGGGCCGAGCCAAGTTCTCCAGTCTCCGCCGCCGAGCAAAGTTCTCCAGTCTCCGCCGCCGAGCAAAGTTCTCCAGTCTCCGCCGCCAAGCAAAGTTCTCCAGTCTCCGCCGCCGAGCAAAGTTCTCCAGTCTCCGCCGCCGAGCAAAGTTCTCCAGTCTCCGACGCCTACGAGCCCTCAGCTCCAGCCGCCGCCGCCGAGCCAGCCGCTCCAGCCGCCGCCGCCGAGCCAGCCGCTCCAGCCGCCGCCGCCGAGCCAGCCGCTCCAGCCGCCGCCGCCGAGCCAGCCGCTCCAGCCGCCGCCGCCGCCGCCGAACCAACTGCTCCTATGAACTGTGTGTCTGAACCCTCCAGCCCAAAGACTGTTTCCCCTCCCTGCCTCCCTCTCCCGCCTCCGTCCATATGTCTCAGCACTGAACCTTCACCTCAAGCCCCCTCGCCCAGATCTCCACCTCGGACCTCTGGGCGATTACCTACACCCCGGCTCCAACCTCCCTCTGCTCCACCGTTACCCATCAGTCCACCAGCGTCACCAGTATCCATCCTGCCTCCACTCACACCTTGTGCACTCGTCAGCCTGCCCTTCCCTCTGGACTACACTCCTCCGTCTCCGCTCCGTCACTCCGTCCCTCAGTTTCAGTTGGCTTCCTCACTCCCCCCGGTGTTCTTTTTGTTGGCTGTCCTACTGCTTCTACTACGGCCTTCTGGAGTCCCGGCTGCGCTTCGGTCGGCGGAGCCTTCGGTTCCGCCATCACCCGCCAGTCCTTCAGCGACGCCTGGGCTCAACGCCTCGAAGGCTTCGGCTCCTGACCCGCCATGGCTGCCCGCTGCACCTGACCCGCCATGGCTGCCCGCTGCACCTGACCCGCCATGTATGCCCGCTGCATGTCTGCCCGCTGCACCTGACCCGCCATGGCTGCCCGCTGCACCTGACCCGCCATGGCTGCCTTCAGCCCCTGACCCGCCATGGCTGCCCACGGCTCCTGACCCGCCATGGCTGCCCACGGCTCCTGACCCGCCATGGTTTTTGGACCTGCCCTGGAGACCTCCACTCCAGTTTACTCCTCCCCCTGCTCCGGTTTGAGGTCTCCAGGGCGCCCGCCCCCCTCCCGGTTGTTACATCTACGGCGCGAGGACGCGCCTACCGGGAGGGGGAGGTACTGTTACAGATCCCTTGTTTCCCTGGACTCCATTTCCCAGTATCCTCCTGTTCTCCACACCTGCACTCACTTCCCTCGTCAGCTCCTCATCGTCACTCATCACCTGCACCTGGACTCTATTGTCAGCACTCCCCATATATTGCACTCACTCCCTTCACTCCTCGTCCGTTCTCTGTTTATGTTAGCGTTTGTTGGATGTGCTCTGCCTTTGTGTTCATTAAAGTATTGTCTATTTGTGGAAATCCGTATCAGCCTCATCTCTACACCAGCAACCGTAACAGGTATTAAAGTTAAAACATTTGTGTCTGTCTTTAGCTAAACAATACATTTGCGTAAAGGTGAGATGTTTTGGCTCTGAGGTAGTTAGGAGAATTTGTGTCCCCAGCAGGGTTTCAAGGGCTCAGGACAGAGGAACATGTGCATCTGGGGACTCGGGCAGCCTCATTCTGTCAGGATGTGGACGGTCATTTGAATGTATGTGCTGACAGCATTCACTCACAGCCTTCAAACTAGGCCAAAGTAACACCAGTAAACACAGCAGAATTCCTCCTCTACTGCTTTTGAAAATAAGCCTTTGATTGTTGCTATCCATAGGAAAGAAAATCACAAAAGATCCCTAATATCTTAATTGGTTCACATAGATGAGCTTAAATGGAGACTTTTAATATTAATTTACTGCCGATTTGTCAAGATACCAAAAGTTCATAGCTTTATTCTCTTAATGTATGTTAAATTACTATTTTTTTTTTTTTTTACTCATTTTATTTTTATTTTTTTTATTTTATTTTATTTAATTTATTTGATATGATTGATTAGTTGGTTGGTTGTTTGGGCTGTATTGTTGGTCAGTTGGTTGTTTGTTTGGCTGGTTGGTTGTTTGGGTTGTATTGTTTGTCAGTTGGTTGGTTGTTTGGGTGGTATTGTCGATAAGTTGGTTGGTTGTTTGGGTGGTATTGTCGATAAGTTGGTTGGTTGTTTGGGTGGTATTGTCGATAAGTTGGTTGGTTGTTTGGGTGGTATTGTCGATAAGTTGGTTGGTTGTTTGGATGGTTGGTTGTTTGGGTTGTGTTGTTGGTCAGTTGGTTGGTTGTTTGGGTGGTATTGTCGGTAAGTTGGTTGGTCAGTTGGTTGGTTGTTTGGGTGGTATTGTCGGTAGGTTGGTTGGTTGGTTGTTTGGGTTGTATTGTTGGTCAGTTGGTTGGTTGTTTGGGTGGTATTGTCGATAAGTTGGTTGGTTGTTTGGATGGTTGGTTGTTTGGGTTGTGTTGTTGGTCAGTTGGTTGGTTGTTTGGGTGGTATTGTCGGTAAGTTGGTTGGTTGGTTGTTTGGGTTGTATTGTTGGTCAGTTGGTTGGTTTTTTGGGTGGTATTGTCGGTAAGTTGGTTGGTTGGTTGTTTGTTTGGGTTGTATTGTTGGTCAGTTGGTTGGTTGTTTGGGTGGTATTGTCGGTAAGTTGGTTGGTTGGTTGTTTGGGTTGTATTGTTGGTCAGTTGGTTGGTTGTTTGGTTGGTTGGTTGTTTGGGTTGTATTGTTGGTTGGTTGGTTGGTTGGTTGTTTGGGTTGTATTGTTGGTAAGTTGGTTGGTTGTTTGGGTGGTTGGTTTTTTGGGTTGTATTGTTGGTCAGTTGGTTGGTTGTTTGGGTGGTATTGTCATTCTGTTGGTTGTTTGTTTGGCTGGTTGGTTGTTAGGGTGGTATTGTCGGTCCGTTGGTTGATTGGTTGGTTGATATTGTCGGTAAGTTGGTTGGTTGTTTGGATGGTTGGTTGTTTGGGTTGTATAGTTGGTCAGTCGGTTGGTTGGTTGTTTGGGTGGTTGGTTGTTAGGGTGGTATTGTCGGTCGGTTGGTTGATTGGTTGGTTGATATTGTCGGTTGGGTGGTATTGTTGGTTACTTGGTTGGTTGGTATTGTCGATATTGGATATTATTGGGCATGCTCTATCACATATATATATATAGACCACTCCAAGTTCAGAAATCAATGTTAAGTGGTCTCTTATTTTTTTCCATAGCTGTATATATATATATATATATATATATATATATATATATATATATATATATATATATATATATATATATCTGTCACATATATACTGTCACATATATACTTACTGTCACAATCATAAGCCAGGTGTCACTGGTATATATGTTTTGTTTTTTTGCATTGTAAAGAACTCAAACCGTAGGTTGAGTCAGCTGACAAACAAGCAATGTTGAAAGCACCACAGAGGCAAAGGTGTCTTTGAGAAGTCAGCCTACAGATGCCTTATAGTTATATTTTAACATTGAAAAAGTTACATGAGTTTTACAGAGTCTGCTAAACTCCCCAGCTGAGCATACTAACCACTTTACATATAAATACAGCTTAGCCTGCAGGCCCCAGTGTTTCTACAAGTGGAGACATTGTTATTTCATCCTCTTGAGCTCATGCGAGGGGCCGCGCTTATCCTTTTCCTCCTGCAATGCTTGAGACTTCTGGGAAGAGCGTTGGAGGCCTTACCCTCTGACACCACGTACCTCCTCTAATACCACCCTATATTCACATGAGGAAAATGGGGGAGTCCAGACAAGAGGCCCATTGATTTGCCCCAGACAGCTCCTAAAATGGGGGTAATGGTCCTTGTGATAATCCATTTAGAGAGAAGAAGGACAGAAATCATTCACCATGTTGTGTCACACACATTCAGTGCTTGACTCAGATAGACGTGTGTCTGTGTGTTTCGTTTTAGGGTCAATGAAATAAAGTTTTATTATATTTATTTATTTATTTAGTCTGGGTCTAGTTATTCAACAAAATACTGTTAGTGTCTGGTTTTCAAATGATGGAAAAAAATCAATTGGATCATGTGGATGTGTGTTCTTCATCCCAGTGAGCACAGCAAGAAGTTGTCTAGACTGTAGTCTTTGAATAGTGGTTCTACACTGTTATACTGTACCAATCTTTAATATTAGATTAGACACTGTGTCTTCAAACACTCTTCCTTAAGATTTCCTTATGAATGCCTTTTTTCCTACATTAAAGTTTATGGATTTTAATGAGAGCATCTCTGGACATTGACATTTTCTCTCATAAAGTATGGATTCATTCTCTCTCTTTTTGCATTTGCCTAGGTTTCATGCTGTGCTACAGTATTCTAATTTACCTCAATTTCTTATGTTTTTGAACTAGAAATATGTGGTTTTGTACATCCCTTCTATAGACACACTGAATAGCTTCGGTATGACACTTTATGGCAAAGTATTTACTCACAGATGCACTCATAAGAGGCAGAGCTTCTCTGTTCCTTGCATGCTTTTGCCAATGTGACTCATGGCCATGAGTAGCAGGGACTGTCTAAAACTGACCCTCAAATGACCTGGAATAACAACTGCTAACACAACTCTGTGAATCACTCATGAATGGCTCATTTAACAGTACTGTCCCAAACAACAATCTCATAATTCATGTGTGAGAGACAGACATAAAACTAATTTAAACAATTCATCTGTACTGAAGAACTCTTTTTAATTGGATGGTTCACCCAGAAATGAAAATGCAGGTTTGTAACAACATGAGTGTCATGGCCATGTTTAGTTTCATTGTCTTGTTTAGTTTCTAGTCAAGGTTTTCATTGTCTCCATATTCCTGTGCTCTAGTTCTTTTAGTTGTCACAGTTTCTTAATAGTGAACACCTATTCCTTGTCTTATTATCTAACCTTGCATATTTAAGCCCCCAGTATTCCTCTGTTCATTGTCCCCCATTAATGTTATGTTTCAAGTGTGTAGAGTTGTTGATCTTTAATACCTATAGTATTTCTTTGTTCGTTCTGCATCACGCATCTCTTGTTGGATTAAAGTACACGCACCCCAACAGAACAAGAGACCTTAGACAATTAAAACAGCACTGAGGTTAGTACTATGAGCTTGTTACAATCCGTGTTGCTGAAGCAGGGATGAGTCATAAACGGACTTCTAAGCAAATAGGAACTTTATTCAACAAGGGAACAGAACAGTGAACACGTTTAACCAACATACAAACAACAAGAACGAGCCAGGAATGCAAGGAGTGAGTCCAACATAAAGAGTGTGCTGATGACGATGGACAGGTGCAGAGAATCCAGGGAGAGCGGGAAAGCTGATGAGGGAGTGAGTTCAGGTGTGGAACAGGGAGGAACATGGGAAATGGAGTCCGGGACAGGCGTGGTTGTAACAGAGCTGGGTTGCTGAGGAATTATTATGTGAAGAGCTAAATGAGATGATTGCTATTCTACAGTCACCCCTAGGGGTGTGACGAGATCTGACGTGATTTTACAATGTGACAACATTTCTGGTTGAACGAAACCTGTCCAACGATATTGCTGTTATAACAGAGAGTGAGGGTGAAATTAGCATAGAAAATGCCACCGCTACATTTACATCAGCATGCCCACCATGTCCACTGTCATTTGTTTTTTAATAGAAATAAAAGCCATTTAATTCAGTTTGATCACTTTAATTGTAAACTATTGTAAACGTCTGCTCTGCTCATCCAGCACGAGCTGCAAAGTCGCACACAGTGCAGTAGGAATCCTCTGATCATTTGACGAGAGTAAGTCGAGATGACCGACAAGACCATGGTGGAGGATTCGTTGTCTTGTTGAATGCACGCTTAGCATCATCGCTGCCTATACACAGAGTATGTGCAATTGCAAATTCGGAAGCAAAAGTAAAATGCAAGCTCCCTGATGTGTGCAAATTAGTCTACATACAATAGCCTGTCTCCCAATATCAAACCTATTTTAGGCTTTGGTGTGTAGCTGTAACCACCTCTTTGCTCTGGTCTCTGTTTGCACTTTGCATATTGAAAAAGTACTTTGATTATGGTCACGGGCGGACTGGCCATCTGGCATACCGGGCACTTTCCCGGTGGGCCGACGTGCTTTTTGGGGCCGACGGTCGCCGACCGCCAAAAAAATAAAAATAAAAAAAAAAATTCTCTCGGCCCATGAAAGTGGTAGGCCTAGATCGGCAGCCCAATGCTTTTTCATTTGACACTGGGCTGCTGGCCCAAAACACTTTAGTCAAAAATATCACATAGGCTATTTTTTTCCTTCTGACAGACGCGGCTCATGAAACATGTAGCTTAGCGGCCCATTGGTTGTTTTCTTGATTGACACTGGACTGGCTCAATCATATCTTTGAACAGCACCATCTATAAGATTTCTGCCTGCACGCAATATAAAAAATATAATTAATAACCACGCTAAGTATTGTGCATAAATTATATAAACCTAAAATAATTATGTAAGTAGTAAAGCAATACAAACGCAAACGGGCGTTTTAAGTTTATTAAACATTTTGAGTCACCCCTCCCTTGCCTCACAGTGGTTTGGTCCACCGCGCACGTCACACTCGCTTGTGCTTAGATTCTGTAGAAGCCCGGCGGCGCCGGCGGGAGAGAACAGTTCTACAGACAGATGAGTTCCAGTAAGTCGGCTGTCAAAGCTATTTTATTCAAAAACATCGGGTGAAGTGATTATTTTCTCTTTAACGCTGATGGTGCTGAGTAATTAGTCATAACAACAACAACAACAACAACAAAAAAAAGATGATAACTGATGAATTTGACTGAATTTTTTCCGCTATTTCCGATTACTCCGCTATTTTAGAGATTATAATGTTACCTAGCTTGTTTACCATAGCTTGTTGGATATAAGTAACCCACACCAACAACAATTAACATTGTGATAAGAATAAGTAAACTGTAATAAGGCTAATAGATTTACTGTTGTGTGTTGGGTTATGCTCAGTGTGTATTCATCGTATTTTGGTGACTTGGTTGTAAACAACTAAAAATAAATAAATAAGTAGAATAAATTTTATATATATAAGCGGAAGGACGGGTGGTATTTGTGATCTTATGTGGTGGTGGGCCGGTCTGGGCCAAAAAGCCAGGGCCGATTTTTGGTCCCAGTCCATCCCTGATTATGGTTGCAAGTTTATCACTTAGTTGCTAGATCCAGTGTTAGCGTCAGGTCTATTTACCTAACACTTGTCATGCGTGAATCAGTGGGCGGAGCTACAGTAGTAACGATGTTGAAGTAGGCTTTTAATCTTCTTCTTTAGAGGTGGTCTTTCACCTATCTATGACATAACAAATAGGCACACTCCACAACGAGTCATAATTTGGGCTTGGTTTCAATAAAAGCTTTTTTTGGACTAATGAGGTAGCTTTCAGTTCTGAAACTTAAAGTATATTCTTCTAGTATGATCTGTTATATATCAAAAGCTCAAGGGAAATTTGATTTCTCAATTTTTTCTGACCCCTTTAAATGGTGCTTGTTATCATTCTTTTTGCATCATCCTTGGATTTTGACTACATTTACCCTTGACAAATAGTGTGAGTAAATGATGGCAGTATTTAAATTTTTGAGTAAACTATACCTTTACGATAATAGCTGCAGCACCACACCGTAAAAATGTTGCTTTTATATTGAATCTGACACTAGTGGAATGGTTTCTAGCACTCATCTGAGTCACGAGCGGCTGTTTAGCAGGCAGAGCACTTGTGTGCCGCTGTTTTAAAGCAGCAGGCACCTGTTGTTTTTATAGTAGCATAACTAATAACATCTTGAACCCCATGCTGGAGGATGTACCTCACTGTCTGCAGTTGCAGTGCTAGCAAAAAGGTGAAAAAAGCAGACCTGTAAAAGAATAAATTGAGGGGTTGCTTTCTTGGCCCTCTACTCAGGCTCCATTAAAACACTCTTGAGACTTCCTAACATGCTTATGCATGTGTTAAATGAACATGGACCACACAGTTAGTAAGCTTAAGCCCCTGAGGGAAAGGTAGCTTGCTAATGTGGCTCATTTTCCCGTCACTACATTGGCAGTAATGCCTCTAAATGCCTCCCAACACGAACTCGTTCTCTCTCTACACAGATACCTCTTTCCAGCTGCACACCTGATTGCATAGTCTATCTAGTATTTTGTAACAAATTCTGTATTATTCTGCTTTTAGTAAATGAGCTGTGTACATCTTAAAGCTGTAATTTTAGTACTGGCATATTTCACAAATTAATCTCCAATGTGGCTGCATGGGCCCATTTTGCGCATTCATTGCAACAAAGCCATCCTCCAAAATCCATCCTCCTCACTTATGCAAAACAATTTGGTGCAGTACTCCAGGTGTTTAGGAAAATGCTGTAGTATTTTTTTTGTTGGGATGTTGTGTTTTAAGAGAACATTGCATCCAAGGGGTTGTTTTTTTTTTCTGGGGAAACTTTAACCCCATTATGCCTTACTTTATATTTCAAATCATTCAAGTTTCAAATTTAATTTATTTTTAAAGCACATTTAAAAACAGCCACAAGGCTGACCAAAGTGCTGTACAGAACATCTAAATACAAACCCTAAAATAAACACACATCAAATATTGACAAAAAACAAAAAGAAATAAAAAATTAAATGTGCAAAATATATTAATACAAAAGGTATTCATACGCCAAAGAGAACAGATGTTTTTAAGAGAGACTTAAAAATTGAAAGGGAAGGTGCCACTCTGATCTCTAAGGGCAGGTTATTTCATAACCGTGGCCCAACCACAGAAAATGTTCGATCCCCTCTACGTTTGAATCATAAGTGTCAGACTAGAAGGAGATTTCGGTCATTTGATCGTAAGCTTCTGAAAGGGGTATAGGGATGCAGCAATTCTGATAAGTAGATAGGAGCTTGGTTATGTAGAGATTTATATACAAATAAAAGAATCTTAAAATCAATACTGAAGACAATGAAGATCTCTCAGAATTGGAGTGATGTGATCATGTTAGTATACACAAATGCCCAGAAAGCTACTAAAGACATATTTAAAACAGTTCAGTGGTTCAACCTTAATGTTATGAAGAGATGAGAATGCTTTTTGTGCACCAAAAAAACAAAATAACGACTTTATTCAACAATGAATAAATGGCTGATTTCAAAACACTGCTTCATGATGCTTCAAATGCTTTGCAAATCTTTTGTTTCGAATCAGTGTTTCGGAGCGTGTATCGAACTGCCAAAGTCATGTGAACCATTGAAATTGCGAAACGTTTCAAGACCTCCGAAATCACGTGACTTTGGCAGTTTGACACATGCTCCGAAATACTGATTTGAAACAAAAGATTTGTAAAGCTTTAAAGCTTCATGAAGCAGTGTTTTGAAATCGCCTAACACTAGAAACTGTTGAATAAAGTCATTATTTAGTTTTTTTGGTGCACTCGTCGCTTCATAACATTAAGATTGAACCACTGTAGTCACATGAACTGTTTTAAATATGTCTTTAGTAGCTTTCTTCTTTTTTGCTGTCAGAATGCAGTTCTGTGATTTTTGTAGTATGTGTGTCAAGCTTTGACTGTGGTGGATGTAGCTATCAAGATTCAACAGGATTTGCTTGTGGAATGTACTAGGTTTTGGTGTGTTTGTGTTGCTGAGCAAAGCAGTATGGCTTGATTTTGGTGTGTGTGTGTGTATGTGTGTGTCTGGGAGTTTGGGAAGGTTAATGTTTAGCTCTGTTCTGTTTTCAATGTTTGCTGAAGCTGATAAGCAGTGAGGTCAGCATAGTGAATACGTCCAAGAACTGCATGCTGCTGCACATGACTTCAATCAATATCATAATTGCAGTGAAATCATGCCTGCTATCACATATGGGCAAGTTGAGTCATCAACACACACAATAAAAACAATGACACTAAAGATATTGACAACGTTGCAACACAGATAATTAGATGGACTTTCACTCTCTTTGGCCCGCTCACCCAAACTCCATCACACATACAAATGGAGTTATGAGCTTCAACATTTCCAGTATTCTTTGAAACAAAAGCTTGCATTGTTGTCAGTGTGTGTGAGTGTGTGTGTAATATATATATATATATAATAAAGATTGAATTTATTTATTTTAAGAACTTACCTTTTTAAGAAGATTTTTTTGTTAATCTGGCCTGTGTGTTCTGTGGTGTATTTAGGGATCTGTGCTCTTTCTGTATTTGCCATCATTCCTTAGCCCATACATCCTTCTATTTCCTTTCTCCTGACAAACAGGGGCCTATCGATCATCTTTCATACTATTATTATTTTTTCTCTCTCTCTCTGCAATGAGGCCACCATCCCTGGACTGCTCCCAGGTCAAGGTTCCTTCTGCCCCGGTCACTTTCTCTGTTTAGTTTCCAGATTGATTGTGTGAGTTCGATACCCACACAAATCTGCACGAAAGGTCAAGTGGATTGGTGGCGAGAAGAGAAAAAACACTTTACATTCAGCTGCGATGTAACAAAGACCCCAGGGGCCAGTAAATGTGTCTGGTGCTTAGTGTATAACGTTAAAGACTCAGACTTCAGGAGTGCTTTAGCTCCGATTCAGCTATCACCTCAGGCGGGAGACATTGAGCGCAGTGCAAAGGCACGGAGACGGCAGGGGCTGTGGGAGCTAATGAAGTTGGCAGATTGATGAGCAAAACCTGGGATGTAGGGGTCAAGCAGAAATAAAGTGCTCTTTCGAATGTGCGACAAGCACTGAATGAGACGCTCATTTTAATATGTCAGCGCTTGCAAGTCTGCTGTCTGGTGCACTCGGTCGAGCTAACAGCAGAATTAGCAGCGGCCTCTTGTTCTGCCACATGGTGATGCATGTTCGTTTTCATACAGGGATTTTCCTAATCAATGCACTGGCATTTGAGTGAAAGAGTCTATTATGTTAGGATGATTGACTCGATTAAGGAAATGTGTGCTGTGTTCACTGGGTCTTGCACTTCCTCCTCTGATTAATTTTAGTCTCATATGTAGACAATGTCAGCATGTTAAACTCAGAGTAACATAAGATGGTTGTTTAAAAGCAAGTGACCAAGATACTGATAACAATGATTTTATGGTTAAGTAAATACTACAGGAAAAAAAAAAAAAAAGTAATTTCTACATGAAAAACTTAGTTCAGGCAAGAATTTAAAAAACCTACGTAAATTCTATAGTAATACTCAATTCAAGCTTGTAGAAATTAAAGCGTAAATATCAACATTATAAAATTAAGTAAAACTTAACTACTCAACTTTTCTGATACTGGTGTTCCCATCATGCACTGGTCCTTGAATAATTAATGAGGTTGATTTTTCACTGTTTTCTAGCTGTATTTACACTGTTTTATCATTGCTTTTGTGTTTTAGTACCTTGCCATTTTGTGACATTTGGAGTTCATTTTTTCTCAAAATGGCACATTCATAATCAAAAACAATCGATCGAATGTTACTGTCATTGTGTATTGTGTACCAAATATTGAGGTCTCTGTGTTTAGGTGCTGTGTTACTTCTAATATCGAGATATGATATTTACACAATGTCTATTGTATTATTTACTTAGATGTTTGTAAGTAAAGCATACACTTTAAAAGCATGATTTAATTCAATGTTATATTGTTTGAGTAATATGTACTGTAAAGAAGCCTTTTAGCCTACTGGCCAAGTTAAAATTATTTATTTTCTTTGGTAATTTTACTTAACTTTGTTAGGTAGAGTTTACTTAGTTCCATATGTGAAATTTACTTAAAAAATATGCGTGCAAAAACTTGCAAAATAAAAATTAAGTAAATTTTACTTATTCATATTTTTTTTTTCAATGTGATTTAAATAAAGCTTAAAAATTGTTTTGTAACTTTATTAGGCACATTATATCGCCCAAACTGTACAAACAATTTAAAAGTAATTAAAAGAAGACATTGACTTTTGCAATATATATATATATATATATATATATATACATACACTTTAAAGTTCATTCCAATTTCAAAATAATAATTTCAAAATTTAGAATTTAAAATTAAGAATAGTAATTTTATGTTTATTTATACTTATTTATGTCCAGCCATAGAATAGTATTTTGATTCTGATTTTTTCCATCTGCACTAAAAATATACCCTTACTCTTTATCGTAAGATTTGAACTTAACTTTTTAAAAGGCATCTGATGTGTTGTGTATCAAATAAGAAACAGGAAGTACAGGAGGTTGTTTTGATAAGGCAGATACCAACACTAAAAAAGGTTGCTGTTTACTGTTACAGGCAGTTCATTTCATTCTGATTGCCTGGACGGTACTGCAGGGTACTTGCTTATATTGGCACCACCAGCTGCGTCCCCCTGATGTTTTACGGTGTTGTCCCCCATTAGGACCTGTAGTCAAGAACTCTAATTCTCACCTCCTCAGATAGGAGGCCTCTGATGGACAGCATGTACTGTAATACAAATGTTTTCAATTTTTCCATTGTCATTGTCAGTACATCATTGATTCTAGAAGTCTGTACATAATTTCATCATAAAGGAATTGCCCCATTTGCTTCTCTTTCCATTTTATCTTAAATGTTGTTGGCATGTGGGATACAATTTTTGCTAAGCATCTAAAACCAGTTAATGGTATCAGAGTGGATTTTGGCGCAGACAAGCAAATAGCTTTCATAATAATTTCTTGAAAACATCAGCTCTGTTTCAAAGCATTTTAAAAGTGGACTATGAGAGGGTTCCCCGTGTCCTGTCAGGCAGCCATACAGAATGAGTTATATGGGGAGAAAAAGTAAGTGTTTGTTTTCGCCACAGCACCGTTCATTAACATAAACATTTCATCCGCATATGCACATAATGACTGTGGCGGCATGCCACAGTATGCATCATTTTTACCCTCGATACTCAACTACAGTAATCTCTACTTCATATTGTTCATTCCTGTAGTTCATTTGCCTCACAGATTTGCTTTGGTGCTGAGGGATGTGTGTGTGTATGTTTGGCATCAAATCCATCTCTACTATTGTGTGTGTGCACCACACGGCTCGCTGGTCCATCTTGTGTGTTGTCTTGTCTCAGTCTTGATGTAGAGGGTGTGTGTTGTATATTGGAGTCACTCTCATTATCTTGTTCCTTCTGCTCTTCACGAGTGTCATTATTCTCTCCAGCCCTCCATCTCAGCACCACTCTCTGCCTGCTCCGCATTTAATTAGCTCACTTTGCCAGCCATTTGTTGGAAACAAAATCCACGCCGATGGAGCTCTTCAGCATAATTATCCCAAATATGATACTGGACTCTTTGGGTTGGAACTCAGCCCATCCTCTTTGAGTTTGAGCTCATCTCCAACAGCAGCAATAGTACCATGGCAAGAGCCGTCTATCCGTGTGACAGTTTTCTGTGACCCACCTAGTCTTGCAAGGCAGAACTTTCAAATATCCATGTGAAGTCTTGGCCACCATGTTTGTATGCCATTCTGATTTTTGATTTTTATTCCTGGTTTTAAAATTGAGTTAGTAAACAGAATGCAGAATTTAAATGTAAGGAAGTGGAATTAAAAGAGATTGGAGTGTCAGTCATATACATTAACGGATGGATGGATGGATGGATGGATGGATGGATGGATGGATAGATGGATAGATGGATAGATGGATAGATGGATAGATAGATAGATAGATAGATAGATAGATAGATAGATAGATAGATAGATAGATAGATAGATAGATAGATAGATACTTACTTCGAGGCAGAAGCACATTATATCTCCATGTACTTTCAGAGGATTCTACCTGGCAAAGTCTCTGAAAGTCTCGGCAGCAGAATGAGTGTGGCATGGGAAAAGCCGTGTTTTTCCATATAGGAAAAGGGCAGGGTGGCCATAGCAAGCAAAATTTAGAAGTTGAAACTGGTAGACCTCAACCTTACAGGGTTAGTTCACCCCAAAACGAATAGTCTGTCATTAATTACTCACCCTCATGTCGTTCCAAACCTGTAAGACTTCAGTTCATCTTTAGAACACAAATGGAGATCTTTTCGATGACAGATTGCTGTCAGATTGCCTTGAACTGAAACTTTCATAAAAAAAGTTCATAAAGAGATCAGAAAACGAATCCATATGAATCAAGTGGTTTAGTCCAGATTTTCTGGAGAGACTCGATCGTTTTTTATGATGAACGGATTTAATTTAGGATTATACTGAACATGAAGGACGCACAAGAACAAACCTCTTCCGGAAGCTCAAATGTGCTGCATGACATTTGAACTTCAGGAAGAGATTTGTTCTCGTGCATCATTCATGCTTGGTTGAGCATTATTTTTATGTTCGCTGATCAAGGTTTATATGCAGGTAAAATTAAAATGAAATCTTTTCATCATAAAAGCGATTGAGTCTCTTCAGAAAATTTGGACAAAACCATTTGATTCATATGGATTAGTTTTACAATCTCTTTATGAGCTTTTTGAAGTGTCACAAAAATCAAGTTGCAAAGGCAGTCTATGGAGAGAGACATCTCTCAGATTTCATCAAAAAGATCTTCATTTGTGTTCCATAGATGAACGGAAGTCTTACCGGTTTGTAACAACATGAGGGTGAATAATTAATGACAGACTTTTCATTTTGAGGTGAACTAACCCTTTACAGGTAAAGCAAATTAAGAACACCAGCATCCAAAACACATATATTGGTGCATTGTTGATTTTGAACGGAAAGTAGTCCCTGTTTCATTGATTGAACTTTCACCTGGACAGTGTAGTCTCTGAGGGTGGTAGCTGTCACCAGCTAAGCATCCGTCACCTTATTGCCCACCAACAGGGACGTGGCATTTCTGCTGGCCGTCACAGATCGATGTTGGCCGTCATGCTCACCCCACACTAAGAGCTTCACATACCAGATCAAGTGAACTCCTCCTCTGCTAACAGATGGAGAGGAACCACCCAGCATCTCACTGTTTCTTCTGCCATTTTCCCTCTTTTCCTGTCTGGTAAACACCTTCTGTTTTTCCTCTTCATCTATTTGGTGGCAGGAACTTGGGCTCAAACCAACAAACACTCATTTCTTCCCTCTCCACTTCTTCTGTTCAAACACGACTCACTGACCAAACTCAATTACGAGCTGTATTTGTCATGTCCACATTCAGGAGTCTAGGTGTAAATCTTCAGCCCCAGTCAATATTCTATTCACCAACATGAGGGGCCTCCATTGTCATTAGCCACCCAGCGATGAGAGGAGGAAGACAAAAGCTCTTGCGGTCATCTATCTCTTTAATGGTGGCATGGTCACACTTCATTCGAACACTGAGGACAGCATCATATAGTATGGCACTGTACACCATAGAACCACAATGATTTTTAGTGAGGAGACAGGGGTGGGGATGGGCTTGAGTACTCAGAAGTGACAGCAGTGATCGATAATGGAAAAACATGTTCATTGCATGATTTTTTCCCACCACCTTCAAAAATCAATAGTAACACGTGTGCAGAAATGCCAAATTGGGAGCTTTGTAAGATATTTATGTATTTATTTATTTATTGTACATTAAAGGTGCAATAGGTGATTCTCTGCAGACACTTTTTTTCAATCTCCTCATATCCTCATAGCAGTCACTATGTTAACAGTCTAAATGTATTTTTATAAAAATATATATCATCTGTAGAAGGCGTAGGACCATCTAATTTTCATCATGTCTTTATATTCGGTCTGAATTAAAAAATACAATGTCCTACCTCCCTGTCAACATATGTTTACATTCCCTCGCGCACCCTGTTCGCGCAGAGATCATACGTCATCAGCACGTTTTATGCTATGCAGATACTCAGTCACGAGCACCCCAAACAAACAGCAACCACCTTTTACAGTTCCTACTGAATCAAAACAATGAGCTTGTGCTGTGTTCATGCCACAGTAATTAAGAGATGGCAACCTGTGACGTTATAACCGGAGTTGTTCACGTCCTCAGACTTGTGCATTTTCATGTCAACAGTATCAACACCAAAAAGAATCTGCAGCAGTCAGGTCTAAGTTGTTTATGTTCATTATTATTGTAATGTTTTGTGAGGTACTTTTTAACGGCGTCTCTTGTAACGCTTTGCCGAGAGCAGATGTGCGTTCGTGTTTTGGAGGAGTCGTGGCTTTGGACGACAATTTGCTGGGAGGGTGGGATCGTACGCTTTCAATGCTAACAGACTAACGTTAGCATTTCCCAGATCTCCTACTGCACCTTTAACTAGGGCTGGTCAATTAATCAAATTGTATTTTCAGTTATAATTGTGATTTAACCTTTTTCAAACATTATTTTATGTTTAATTCACCCCAGGTGAATAGGGTAAAAATATTAACTAATAGATATCACCATACTACCCCATGTGATTGATTACATTAAAAATTGCAAAACATTTTTGTATTACAAGTTTTCTAAAATGTTATGTTAAAATTTGCAAATGAGGCATTGTCTAATTAAATATGCGCTAATTTGCATACATTTCAAGAACAAAAATCTGAATATTGGATGACGTCAGGTTCAAAATTCTCATTTTATTTTTTGGACATATTAAATTCAAAGGTTTTTACAGAGGGAATTTTCTCTTTTTATCACTCCATAAATCAGAAAACACTATCAATTACTTTCCACCAGTCTGAAAAAACACGTTATGAAAAGCCAAAAAGTGCAAAATCTCAAAATTGACAGGTGCCTGAAAAAAAAGTGTTTTTGCCTGTAGTGTCTCCCCTTAACGTAAACTATTAAAAAGATGTTTTTTTCTTTAAAGTTCAATAAATGCATTTTAAAATAAATGTTTTGAAAATTTGTGATCTTAGTATGGCCCAAAATAATCACAATTGTGTATTTGCTATAATTGAGCAGCTTTAAACCTGTGCAAATATGTCCTTATTTAACTGCCTTAGACTTTTTTCTTTTACCTCTTTTATCAGTTTTTCCACTCTCTACATTTTAAAGGAAACAGTTTCAAATTGAGAGACGTGTGTGTTTATGTGTGTGAGAAATTATCTGCTAATGGTCCCTTTACCATTGCCCTATATATATATATATATATATATATATTTTGTTTTGCCTTTTTGCTTCTAAATAGTACTAATGTACTTTCCATGTATTTTCCCTCAGGCCTCATTATTATCTATTTTTCCTTCCCATCATGTAATGTCAAGGAGAAATAACATCCGCACAACTGTGAAGAAGGCCTTGCTGAAGTTGCTGAGATGGCAAGTAACTCTTCTGAAGAGGTCGTTTGTTAAATATATTGACCAATTTCAAACGCTGCTGGTTCTTAATGAACTGAGAACCAGTGTGATGAAGCATAGGTCAATACTAGAGAAAATAAATAATTAAAAGCGATGAGATTTTTACCTGTGAAATCTGCATCCAGTCTGAGATAAATGAAAAAAGTGGAGCTTATGGCTTGTTGATGGATTTGTTTTTCTAACACCGCATCCAGAATATAGATGATCTGAGACTTGTTTATGGTTGTAACATCACAATTTACATATGAAATTTAGCTCAGATGATGTTTTAAAGTTTGCAAGGACATTGAGCTGGGTGACCGATGTTCCCCAGTGACACATTTGTCACCAGTCATTATTGACTAATGAATTTTATGTAAAGTGGAGTCAAATTTTAATATGGATATAGAATATTTCTAGGTTTTTTAGACCTGTGGAGACTTTTTTCATTTAAAGGCTTCTGTCCTTTGGGCTAAACTTTTGTAGATTTGTTTTCTTCAGCAGTTTTGACTTAGTGTTCCACTCTAGGCAGTTCCTCATACCTGGCCAAGCTCTCTCAAGTACTACCCTGTGCGTTTTAAAACTGATAACTGCCCTCTCCCACAGCAGGGAGGCAATAACAATAAAGCACTGAAGCAATTTATCTGTAGATTATCATGAAAATATATGGTTTTCTGTCGTAAACAGTGAGAGGAAATGAGAGCGAGAGAGAGCGAAAGAGACATTATCCATAATGAAACAGTTTATGAATGAAACCAGCATGGCTTCCTACAGACTACTCCCCCTCTCGAAGAATGAGAGTTTGACGAGACGGTAAATGGCATTGAAGCCTGCAGTGATGCAGGTAACACAGGATTTTTTCCCACTGTGAAGACATTTGGTGCTGTCTTAGCACATAAATCACAGCTGTGTTCAGTATGCAGAGAGCAGACTTCATCTGTAAGTTTTCTGTAGAATAGCTGTAACCAGAGAACAGAGATCTGAGGTAAATGCATGACCTATCTCTCATTTACACTCTTTCATCTCTGCTCAGGCAGACGAGAGCTCATTTATGAGTTGCACCGTTGATCTCCTGTGTGCACTCTTGTTTAAATCATGTTTTTTGCATGAAGTATCGCTCACACTCTTATGCAGTCAGAATGACTGTGCTGTGCTGATGTACAGTATTTTGATTTATGTCTCAAACATTTCTATTAAGGTCTGTACAGAGAATATAATGTACTTAAACTTGGCCCTCAATCTCTTTTTAATGAAACACTTTTCTCACTGCTCAATTTTCAAGTGGGTCTTTTTTTTTTTTTTTTTTTTGGCTGATCATGCATAGTTTTAAGAGTTCCAGTACAGGATGGCTTCCTAAAAAATATATATATTTTTAGCTTGTACAACTTTTAAAGTAAATCTGCATGAGTGTATGTTTAAGGAATCTGAGCTGCAGCAAAACTATTTCATATATATATATATATAGTCTTTATTTAAAAATGCATATGACATGTTTTTGCTCTGCATTTCACCCATCCAAGTGCACACACACAGCAGTGAGTACTGAACACACACACACACACACACACACACACACACACACACACACACACACACACACACACACACACACACACACACACACACACACACACACACACACACACACACACACACACACACACACACACACACACACACACACACACACACACCGTGAACAGTCACCCAGTGCAGTCCCCAGCCATTTTTGTTGTGGCACCCAGAGAGTGATTGGGGGTTAGGAGCCTTGCTCAAAGGGCACCTCAGTTGTGGGTAATGATAGTGGAAGAGAGCGCTGTTCAATCACTCCTCCCACCTACTGCCTGTACTGAGACCCAAACCCACAACCTTCAGGTTACAAGTTCAACTCTCTAACCATTAGGCCACAACTGCCAATTTTGGGCTTAGACACGTCCTGTAACGTCATTGCAACATGCATGTTTGAGCAGCGCAGCTCGGACCAATAATAGACAACGCATCCACGACTGGAGTTCAGAGCAGTGGGCCGACCTCGATCAGACAACAACATCTACACGTGCGCTGAGAAGAAACCGCTAGAATTCACCGCAGAATTAATTTAATCACTGTGAAATCTTGTGAGAAGCATTCACATTCGTCACAGAATTCTCTGTTAAACCAAAGATATCAGATCAAACGGTGCCACTGTGGACACTGTTTGATCTGATTATATGCTATCTGATATTTGATCTGATATCTGTGGTTTAACAGAGAATTCTGAGACAAATTTAACACAAATGCTTCTCACAAGATTTCACAGCGATGTTATTAATTCTGTGTTGAATTCAAGCGGTTTCTTCCCAGCGCACGTGTAATTTGGAAACCATGAGAAACATTGTGACACTAACAGAAATAACTTGAGGCAGAAGTGGTCTAATGTTTTCGAGTGCTTTTAAGTGCTTCACACAACTTTTCCCAGCACTGAACTTGCCCCCATTTGTAAAACTAATGGTTTCACGATGTAGGAAAGCAAACACTTATTTAGAAATAAAAAAGAATAAATTACCACTGTAGTAGATGCTGCAGAGGAGAACTTATTGGCTTATTAGCCATTTCCACACCCTAGTATATATTTTTAATATTTATTAATAATAATAAAAAAGTTAATATTATCTGCATCTCAACTCAAGCTCAGTGCTTTTCTATCAGTCCTCACAGCACTGCCAAATCAGGGGCTGGTGCCACCTTAGAACTTTAAGGGTTAGTTCACCCAAAAATGAAAATTCTGTCATTAATTACTCACCCTCATGTCATTCCACACCCATAAGACCGTCCATCTTTGGAACACAAATTAAGATATTTCGATAAAATCCGATGGCTCAGTGAGACGTCCATTGACAGCAAGACAATTAACACTTAACAATTAACACAATTAACACGGCTAAAGACAAATTTAAAACAGTTCATGTCACTGCAGTGGATCAACCTTAATGTTATGAAGCAATGAGAATACTTTTCACGCACGAAAAAAACTTAATAACAACTTCAAGAATATCTAGTGATGGGCGATTTCAAAAATGTATTGTAAAAGTGTATTGTTTTGTGTATCAAACTGCCAAAGTCAAGTGATTTCAGTAAATGAGGCTTTGTTATGTCATAAGTGTTTCGAAACGTTTTGAAATTTTAATGTTTCACCACTGGGGGCAATGGTCTCTGTGAAACCATGAAAACGTGCTGTAAATATTGCCGCAAATTTTGAGAAAAGTCTGCACAAATTCAGTCATTTTAGGCCGCAAAAATCAGAAAAAAGAAATCCTGGAAGGACTGTATAATGTTCTAATTTTATACATATGATTAAAATATGCACATATAAAAAATTCTTACTTTTAAACATATATTTAATATTCATTACTTTGTATAAGCTGTATAAATCTTTGATAAAAAGAAGGGGAAAAAAAGTTTTTATTTGCTTACTTAAATGTGTCATGCCATCAAAGAGGAACACTGAGCATTGCTGTATTGTTTATAGCTGTTCATAACCGGGTTATCCAGCCTTGCCATTCTACTACAGCATGCCAGCAACATCCCTGGGGCCAATCAGAGTGGAGCAGAGGGCACTAGAGAATGCCATTAAGAGCTGGCAGCAGCAGCAGCCTCTTGCCCACTTCACACTTCCAGCCAGAGAGAAGCTTTTCTCCCTGTTCTTATTCACTTATATTCACATGGATGCTACACTTGAGCCATTGTATTGTTTGCTAGCGTTGCTTCCACTGTCCATCACATTTGCCAGCAGGATTTAATAGCCTGCAATTGTCATGTCAAGTGTTTGGCTGGAACATATCCTTTGATGGTTTTTATAAAGGTGTGGTGTAGAAAAACATATATTTTATTTCCTTTAAAGATGTGGAAAGTGTGTTCTCTGAAACAAAGAATCAAAGAATACCAGTGTGAGGGGAGACTTATGTTTCTAATCAAGGCAACAAATTCTGGTCTAATCTGTGCTGTCATCCCATGTGGAGTCTTGTTGAACAGTGTTTTAGAGCATGTATGACTAAAGACCATATCGAAGTCATTAGTTTTAGATATGATGTAATTAAACTAAATCCCTTTAAAGGACTGAAGCATTGACTCAACAGTGAACACTCTATTAAAAGAACATTTAATCATGAATCTCAGGGGAGGCTAATTCAGCTCTCACTCATTGCCAGGAAATTTAGGGGACATTCAGTCTGTTAATAGTTTTGATAGGTACACGCTCACCGTGTTCTTGAAGAGTTTCAAGGAGCACATCCATGTCTAAAACCCTCTTTAGGGCTTTTCACACTTGAAATATTTAACCCTGGGTCATTGTAAACTCAAAGTAAATGAAATCCTGGGTTATCTTGCTTCACATTTCACACTGCTCATCATTTATCCAGGGTTAACAATTAATTCTGAGGGTTCATAAAATTACATTTCACACTGTACATTCAGTACATGGTTTTATTTGCATTTTTGCAGCATCTGTGTCACTGACTGGGTGAACAAAGCACCCAACCTGTTAACATAAAGGCTCTAGCATTGCGCATCCTGCCGGCTATACTATCAAGTTTATACTGAATGGACTTTTTTGCACTGTAAAGGTAATAATGAAATCTTCTTCACTCCAACTGACACGTTTCCTATTACCATTTGACATTTTGTCCCCCTCATATGTTGAAAGTACTGCTTCAGATCAGGGTTTCATTAAAAAGCGGTGGTAACTTTGCTTCTAAATTTAATTAAAACAGTTAAAAGTGGGGTTTAGAATGATGATATCCTAGGGTTAAGTGCAGTGAGAAAAGCCCTTCTTTACGTCCAGTTAAGTTTTTTAAGCAGTAGAGATCTCTCTGCAGACATTCAACAACTGTTAAAGGCAACCTAAATTTAGACCCAGCAGCCTGCATACAGCAACTGTCCAGTCCACATAAGCTTGACAACCTGGACATCTATCTAAACACAATATTGGTTCTGAACTTCTGCCTTCATGCCAGCTCTCATGAATTGAAATAAAGCATGTTGTGAATGGATGCTCACAGTAGTGATGTTTCTGGGGGGTACCCATGAGTTGTTCAGACTCCATCCGTCTGAAAGCAGAACAAGTTTGATGAATGAGATTCTGCACTGTGCTTTTGTGATGGCAGTGAGCAGAGCTCTGGCTGAGGCCAAAACTTCAACACTTTCATAGTCCCTCCACCAGTTTGTTTAGACTTGGATACAATCCAAACCAAAAGGTGGAAAGAAATCTGCAAGCTGCTAAAGGTCCTGCAGCTTTATAGTTTCCCTTTAGTGTACGCTCTCAGAAAAAAAAAATGTCACTGGGGTGGTACCCTTTAAAAAGGTACAACTTTGTACTTTATTTTCATCTAAACAGTGCATAATAGTATCTTAAAGGTACATATTAGTACCTTTTGAAGGGGTCCGCCCCAGTGACAGCTTTTGTACCTTTTATCTAAGAGTGTACCCTTTTCATTTACTTGTTCATTTTCCCTTTCCTTTCCCTTTTTCCTTTGTTCCTTTCCCCCTTATCCATCTCCCTCTCTTTTCTGTTCTTTTCTTTTCTTATAAGTTAATAAAAATAAATTTAAAAATCCCTTAAAATAACTACAAATGAGCATGTAAAGCAAAAATTTGTAACAAATTTTGTACGGAGCATGCCCCTGCCCCACGCAATGTTCTCAGCTTACTCCCCCTTAAGCTAAGTTCAGACTGCTTGATTTTAGCCCAGATTTTGGCTCGCTGACCGGTTTTAAGAAATCGACGACAAATGCCCGAAATCACAGGCAAATCAGTGCTCGTTTCACGTGAGTGACAATCATGCAGTGTGAATGAGCAAAGACGCGATCTGAGAGAATCGCTGACGAGTCGCCGACGCCTGTAAGACATTTGGCATGCTAAATATCTGGACCTGTCGGCGATTCAAAATCCTGCTGTGTGAAAGTGTTCTGACTGAAAACTACATCGGCGATGACGGACAGCCAATGAGAGAGCAAGATACAGAGCAACGTGGAGTTCGGGGAGGAGTTATAGACCACTCTCGTTGCATAACACACAATCCTTGTGTTCCTCGCATCTCCCCAACCATTTCCTCCTCCATATTCTTTTTTTGTTGTTGTTGTTTTTGCTACAACTCCGCACACAGGCAATTCGTATTGCAAGCTTCTTGTGGGCTACCATTTTTAATAATAATCCCAGTCTCACATGAGAACTCCGGTCTTGCACGCATGACATTGCGTTGTTTCCTTGTCACATCTTGCGTGTGTTTGTCTGACATGCAAACTACGTTTCACAACCAGAGTAGTCTGCGATTCTTCCTATTGTAAGTCATGCAGTGTGAAACCTTCTGTCGCCGATCCATCGTGCAGTGTGAACACAGCAGCGACTGAATGCTGGCCAAGATAGTCATGCAGTGTGAAAAGAACAGTGACCCGACTACTTTGAAAATCGTGCAGTCTGAACTCGGCTTTACCTGTTCCCTTCCCTTCCCTTCCCTTCCCTTCCCTTCCCTTCCCTTCCCTTCCCTTCCCTTCCCTTCCCTTCCCTTCCCTTCCCTTCCCTTCCCTTCCCTTCCCTTCCCTTCCCTTCCCTTCCCCCATCCCCCATCCTCTGTTCTCCTCTCTCTACCTTTAATGTGTTTGGAAGTGTGTCTAATATGTTTGAGCATGTTAGTGTGCACACACACTCTCTATGTGTGATTGTTGTTGCTGTGTCAGCAAATTTGAAGCTGGTTTCAGTGCAGGGGCCAGTGGCAGCATGACAGCAGGGTGATGGGAGTCTGACTAGAGGAGGTGACAGGTGGACGTATTGCTTTTTGTAACCTGACAGGCATGCTGCAGACAGTCCACATCACTCTGGCTGTCTTTCTCCAGCTCAGAACAAACAGTAAGGCTAAAAGGAGGAGGGGAGAAAAAGAAAAGCTCCACACCACAGCAACACAGAGCCTGAGAAACGTTTCAGCATGCAGACAATCAAGCCTTCCATATGCCTGCTGACAATCCCACGGCAGACCTCAGGTGTGTACACAGCTGCCTGTCAGGACGTACTTTAGTCACTGTAGGCTTTTGCTGTCACTGGAGAAAGCATCGGTCTGGATTTTCTCTCTGTGTGTGTACAAACATACATACGGTATGTTCACGCTCATGCTTGGAAACACTCTCCTAAATCCCCTCGAGTGTTGCGGCATGACTCGTCGCACTGAAGTAGAGCAGATGAGAGACAGATGGTGTCGTTGGGCTCTCCCTGACACAGAGCCAGAATCCAGTCTGTCTCCTTTGGGCTCCGACAACCGGCCACCACAGCCTGTGACTCAGGACCCCCTGGAGACAGATGTCGAGGGGCCCTCGAGTTCAGGGTGGAGCCCAGCACACATGGAGAGGAATTCAGTGCTGCTAAACACTCAACATTTTAAACTTACGCCAGCTAGTTGGCAGGAATGTGCACCCTGTTGGTGTGTGGATGTTGGTGAGTGTGTGTGATGCTGGTAGAACTATGTCTGGTGTAAGGCTTGAGATATTTTTAGAGTGGCCTTCAGAATTAAGTCCATTCACCATGCGTCACCTGCTAGTTTCTGTCAGCAAAGGGCCTCTATCAGTACACACACACACACACACACACACACACACATACCTACTTAACTACAATGTGAGGACGTATGACTGGATACCCTACCTTTAGGGACTACCCTTTCTGAAGGGTCTAGAGACTAAAGAAAGACATCACTGCGCTTCTGGAGAAGCCCTTATTACAGATATCACTTGATTTTATCAATAAAACACTTCCTTAAAGACCTGACACTTTACCTTCACATTGGGGACAGTATTTTATATGTCCAATTTGGGGACATACACAAACTCTGATCTAGTCATCCTTTGAGGACTAAGGAGATACACAGACTCTGGTTAAGGTACACTTTCAGGACTTTGTTGTAACTTGTAATTTTATAAGTTATTTATCCTAAGAAGACACAGAAGTGTAATATTACAATTCAAAGTTTCAATACTGGGTACTGGAATCAAGCTAGAGCAGAGAAACTAGTGTGAGAGACTAAACTGGGCTTTTTAACTTCTTCAAGAGCACTGAAAATGGGTAGCATACATTTTCATTTGATTTGCAGCTTGAGATCGAGTGCCTTTGGATTGCTCAGTTGGGAAATGACAATTAACATTCAGAAATATTATTGATTCGACTGTATTGACTATCAGAGAACAAAAGATGAACTGAATTAAGCTGAATAATGACATTATTGTCTTCTGCAGAACTGTTTTACAACTCAAATATAAGTCATGTCAATTGTTAAAATTTTCAACAGTTATTTTAAGGTGTTTTGAAGTTAACTGTATAGTATAACACACTTTAGAAATAAAGTTGTCTTGACTTCAAGGCAGAGAACACTTCCCTGACCACTGCCTGCATCCCTCTAGTTTATTTAGTATTGACTGCAAATAATCATTACCCCAAAAACATCTTAAGATGTTTTCCTCACCAGAGTCATCTCTGGCTACTCACTGGGGCCTTAAGACATTAGGCATGTTTTCTGTAAAATGTAATAATAGTCAAAAAACTTATGAATAAAAATAGTGATACACACACTCCGATAAAATGACTCTTTGGGGACTCTAGTGATACACACACTCCGATAAAATGACTCTTTGGGGACTCTAGTCATACACAAAATCCGATAAAATGACTCTTTGGGGACTCTAGTGATACACACACACCGATAAAATGACTCTTTGAGGACTCTAGTGATACACAAAATCCGATAAAATGACTCTTTGGGGACTCTAGTGATACACAAAATCCGATAAAATGACTCTTTGAGGACTCTAGTGATACACAAAATCCGATAAAATGACTCTTTGAGGACTCTAGTGATACACACACTCCGATAAAATGACTCTTTGAGGACTCTAGTGATACACAAAATCCGATAAAATGACTCTTTGAGGACTCTAGTGATACACACACTCCGATAAAATGACTCTTTGAGGACTCTAGTGATACACACACTCCGATAAAATGACTCTTTGGGGACTCTAGTGATACACACACTCCGATAAAATGACTCTTTGGGGACTCTAGTGATACACAAAATCCGATAAAATGACTCTTTGGGGACTCTAGTGATACACAAAATCCGATAAAATGACTCTTTGGGGACTTTAGTGATACACACATTCCGATAAAATGACTCTTTGAGGACTCTAGTGAGACAAACTGATTAAATGAGTCTTTAATATTAACAATATCAACACATTGTGGCGAATAACAGAAATTCAAAAAGATTAGAAAAAAAAAAAAACAATTTACAAAGGACAACAATGCAAATGCAAAACTGGCACTAACTTGGAGGCTTCCGTACTTCCTCCATTCATCCGTCTTTAAATTCTCTCTAACTTCCTTCTTTACCTTCACCCTCCTCCTTCCCTTTACATTCACTCGCTCTTTTCATCCCCTTTACATTCGCTCCTCCCTCTTTTCATCCCCTTTACATTCGCTCCTCCCTCTTTTCCACAACCGTTACATTCGCTCCTCCCTCTTTTCATCCCCTTTACATTCGCTCCTCCCTCTTTTCATCCCCTTTACATTCGCTCCTCCCTCTTTTCCACAACCGTTACATTCGCTCCTCCCTCTTTTCATCCCCTTTACATTCGCTCCTCCCTCTTTTCATCCCCTTTACATTCGCTCCTCCCTCTTTTCCACAACCGTTACATTCGCTCCTCCCTCTTTTCATCCCCTTTACATTCGCTCCTCCCTCTTTTCATCCCCTTTACATTCGCTCCTCCCTCTTTTCCACAACCTTTACATTCACTCCTCCCTCTTTTCATCCCCTTTACATTCACTCCTCCCTCTTTTCATCCCCTTTACATTCACTCCTCCCTCTTTTCATCCCCTTTACATTCACTCCTCCCTCTTTTCATCCCCTTTACATTCGCTCCTCCCTCTTTTCCACAACCTTTACATTCACTCCTCCCTCTTTTCATCCCCTTTACATTCGCTCCTCCCCCTTATCCCCTTTACCTCAACAATGAAAACGGAACATTGAAAATAGGGCTGGGCGATATATCGTATGCGATTGTCACGTGCATTTCGTCAGTAAAGCCGGTTCCCTGATTACCGCTAAATCGCCATCACCTGCTTTCAAATGGAGCAGCATTTAATAGACAGAGCCGTAGATCACTGAAAAGCCACGCAATATCACGTTCATTATCGAAGGCGATTCATCTGCGATAATGAACGCGATATTGCGTAGCTTGTCAGTGAACTACGGCTCTGTCTATTAAATGCTGCTCCATTTGAAAGCAGGTGATGGCGATTTAGTGGTAATCAGGGAACCGGCTTTACTGACGAAATGCGCGTGAGAATCGCATACGATATATCGCCCAGCCCTAATTGAAAATGAACTATTCTTTCTTCATTAGCGTTCTTATACTCTGTCTTTCTTGATATTCTGCTTCATTCCATCCTCAAAACAATTTCTACACCTTTATCCTAATTTCTTTTCATTTTCCTCCATTTCTTACAAAAAGAGAATGTGCTTAAAAGTGTTAAGATGGCATGTAAAATATATTTATAAGAGCTAATATGGATTTTACTTGGGATAAACAGTACAGATTAAAGAAAAGTATTTTTGATTAGTTTATGCAACATCGCAGTACAGTCTTCTGCTAACAACTTTAATGTACAGCACCTTCAATGAGCTGGTCACTAGTTGAGCCACTCTCTTCACACAAATAAGTCAAATAATACTTTTAACACTTTCCACATCATATTATATTTTTACAGTATTATTATATATTATATATATATATTTTTTTTTTTTTTTTTTACAGTAAAGTTATAAAAGGCACTGAAGTGTTTTTGTGTTTGTGCCTCCTCACAAACCACTTTTAAGAGTCGTGATCCTGTTCCGCACATAATTTTTCACACCAGTCCATGTTCGCTGCTTCAAAGCTTCTGGCTCTATGTGAATGCATCTTTCACAGTCTTGCTTACCAGGAACTTTGCATGTCTTGATGAACTTCATCATGTGTCTCTCTACTGCTTTTACCTCATTGTCCTCCCATTTCTTTTTTGGAGCATTTGAAGAACCTATGGAATAATTAAAAATGTAATTCTCATAACTAAATCAGTGGGTATGACCAAATCATACATATGAATTTTGAAAAGCCTTTGGATGGCTATTGCTGCTTGGAGCTAATTTATGGTTATTTGATGATTATTGTGTGTGTAGTTTAGAGATTTTTCTTACCTTGATCCTCTTGTGAAACAGATTGATCAGATTGAACAGGTGGATCAGTCTCTGCTGGTGCTGTTGTCTGAGATACGTCACTGTAATCCTCCTCATCACTTGGCATGGAATCACCTTGAGCCTCAAGTTGCTCTAAACAATTGATAAAAAAATCAACAGTTTATTGATTATACTTAGCATCTGTAACATATGATAATGTACAGTTTTTGCAAATATATACAGCACAGACACACACAGACCGTTCAAGTATACTCATACCATTTGGGTAAATTTCAATGTCGTCAAGTTTCTTTCCTTTGAAGTCAGACAGTGTTCCTTTCTCCATGGCCATTTTTGCCAACTGCAGTGTCCCCTCTGGTAACCGGTAATACGGTGACGGTGATGAGGTCATCACAGAGGTGGACACAGCACAGGGTGGTGATGAAAAGGATGCATCAGTTGTGGACGTGACTAAGGATGACTGTAACAGTTTGAAAATATAATTTGAATAAAAACAAGGTCTACAAGCAAAAGAACTAAGGAAACTATTAATTAATATTAAAATAATTAGCTGTTAATGGACTGAGGTGTTGATCACAGAGTATTGTGATGATGTTGACATATTACTCACCAAACAATCTTTTTGTGATAGCTGTTTAGCAATCGTATTGCATTCATTTTCAATTTCTGCCCTGTTAAAACGTTCATAGCAATCTTCATGATGTTTTCTTAATTTTGCCAGTCTTGATTGAAACCGCTTCTGTGGATATATAAAGAAGTATTTAGCATAAAGGGTTAGTTCACCCAAAAATGAAAATATTGTCAATAATTACTCACCCTCATGTCGTTCCACACCCGTAAGACCTTTGTTCATCTTCAGAACACAAATTAAGATATTTTAGATTAAATCCGATGGCTCAGTGAGGCCTGCATCCAAAGCAATAACATTTCCTCTTTCAAGATCCATTAATGTACTAAAAAACATATTTAAATCAGTTCATGTGAGTTCAGTAGTTCTACTTTAATATTATAAAGCAACGAGAATACTTTTTGTGCGCCAAACAAACAAAATAACGACTTCGACAATATAGTGATGGGCGGATTTCAAAACACTGCTTCGGAGCTTCACAAATCGAATCAGTGACTCGGCTCTCCTATCAAACGGCTAAACTGTTGAAATCATATGACTTTGGCGCTCCGAGTCACTGATTCAATAGGTTGTTTGCAATCACGTGGTTCTGGTGAAGCGCAAAATTCCGGTGGAGGGCAAGCAGTGAAAATTAGAATGGAAAAGATGGAGAAAAGTATCTCACAGTATCGTTCGGGGAAAAAAAAAATGGACGGTAATACAATTTTCGCCTTGGTTGAGAAGGTGAGGAAAGACGACTTTTAGCAAATGTAATAATGTCACTAAATAAACCCACTGCCTTTCACTAAAAAAAAAAAAAAAAAAAAACATACTTTTGAGTTTTGTATTTGGTTTTTGTGCAATAATTAATTAACATTATGTTTGCGAGTATGATCACTCGCGTGTGAATGATTGTAACTTGCACACAGCCACTTCAAAACTGTTCACAAGCTTCTATGGGTTTGATTTTGGTCATTTGTTGAAATAAATACAAAAATACAGCGTGTCGGTGTCCGTCCCCTGATCGTGACCCTCCGATTCTCCTTATGGGGAAATATGGGGAAAGTGAATATTTACAAAAATAACATTAAAACTAGTTACATTTACACGCTTCCAACAAAGAAATGCATCGTCTTCTGTCAGCTTGTTAAATATTTATTTTATTTGGACATTTTCTACCATACGACGGCTGAAAGCAGCAGCGCGTGACACTATTCTCGTGGTAACCAGATCAACATTGTAAACAATTCTACAAAACTGAAGGGAAAACACCCAATTATAATTAAATAGGATAAAATATCTTCTCCTCCCTGCAAATGATAGCATGTAGAATGTTAATATTTAACCGAGTCAAAAACAAAAGGTAAGTATCCATATTAATTTCAGAATCAGCAGACGCAAAACGCTATAAAAGGCGACAACTTTTAACGTTAAAAAATGAAAAGTTATAAAAAACAGTATAAGTTATGTAAACGATATAAACACCTTCTGGGTTCTCGATTTTAACGATTTGAGCAACTATAAACAATGCAAAACCTTTTGAGTTTTTGATAGGATTCCTATATAGAAACATCACTCCCTGCCCTCCAGACTCATTCGCGCTGCTGCTGTGACGTCATGTGCAAACAACCCATTCATAAAGCTCCAAAGCAGTGTTTTGAAATCGGCCCATCACTATATTGTTGAAAAGTCGTTATTTTGTTTTTTTGGTGCACAAAAATATTCTCGTCACTTTATAATATTAGGGTTGAATCACTGTACTCACATGAACTGATTTAAATATGTTTTTAGTACCTTTATGGTTCTTGAGAGAGGAAATGTCATTGCTTTGAATGGAGGCCTCACTGAGCCATCAGATTTAATTAAAAATATCTTAATTTGTGTTCTGAAGATGAATGAAGGTCTTACAGGTGTGGAACGGCATGAGGGTGAGTAATTAATGACATTATTTGAACTAACCTTTTAAACAAACATAAAATGTACATTAACAATATTGAAAATAAAATTGTGACAATAACTAGGTAACTAGCAGAGGTGGGTAGTAAGGCGCTACATTTACATTCCATAACTTTTGGTGCTTGAGCGGTTAATAAACAGAACTGCATGTGTCTAAAGAACACTGTAGCTGGAGCTACTTCTCTCTGTTTATGTCTATGACGAGTCACACAGATACTGTGCTTCTCCGCAGTAGTTCCTTCCAGACCGGGAAGGAACCAATTTAACTTTTTACATTTCTGACAGAATATTATTTTGTACCATTTGGAGCGTTTACACAAAGTGTGCTGGATGAAGTGGACACGCACCTACAATCAACTAAAAACAAACCTTCTAATGCATCCTACGGTTTGCCAGCGATAAAGATCTTTTCTAGTTGAACACCTGTGCACCAGCTGTTAGTAGTTGCCTGTGTTGAATAGGGTGTTCAGTATTTTGGGGGCGATTTGTTTGGGTGTCGATTTCAAATATCAACAGTTTTTCCCAGAAATCATCTAATAGTTGCTGCATTATGAGATAGTTACCGTTTTTCTTGATGTTCTTGCTTTGCCTGACTGCTTATGTGGACCACTGCTGTTCACCTCGTCCAATCCAGGTGAAGAAACAGGAGCAGCACAATGGGGCTGGATGCCAGAAAAGGAACCAGTGAATATAAAAATCAGAAATGTTTGTATAGAACAGAAAAACTAGTAATTACTCTAGCTGTCCTACAGTAACTTTATCTATTAGGGGTGTAACGGTACACAAAACTCACGGTTCGGTACGTACCTCGGTTTTGAAGTCACGGTTCGGTACAGTTTTCGGTACAGCAGGTGGAGAGAAAACTAAACATAAAATTGCTTTTTTTTATTATTAAACAGAGGTTTACTGAACAAATTGTGTTTTTGTCTTTAAATTTATTAAATTAAATTAAAACTAAAAGTTTCTTAAGGATAAAAAAAATGATCTCTGCTAATGCTATAAACTATGTAGGGAGCCCTAACTTGAAAGAAGCCCAAACTATTAGCCTAAATTCAATTGCTTTTTATTTTTAGATAAAATAATTAACACTCAAATAACAAATTGTATGCAAACCTGTAAGCTGCACCTAAGGCAGTTTTTGCATTAACTTCTAAATGTTTTTACTCCAATTCGTTGTTGAAATATAATCATTTCTACACAGTGGCTGTTATTTTAACATCAGATTTATTTAAACATACATTAAATAGCCTAATCAGGATATCACTAAAAGATTAAGTAAAATAATGAATATATTGGCTAATACAGTGCATATATTAAGCGAAAGAGTTCATTTCTCTAGCGAACTAACAAGCTGTGAACACTGAATGGCTTTTCTGAGGTAAATGCATCATGACATATTGTTGAATACGGACGCTTTCATTGATGTCTTTCCACCGTTGAAACACTGAATGAGCGATTACATGAGATATGACCGTTTCAGTAAGTTGTACTGAATCTTGCAACATACCTTCAGATGTTCTTTCATGTTTATTCTGTAACTAGTATTAAGGAGGAAGAGATGAACACATTCACTTGCGCTCCGCGCTCGCGCTGCCGGTTGAACTGAGGCGCCTGTACAGTGATCTGTCACCCCACATCAAAGCACGTCAAAATGGCATTTTCTGTTTAAACTTCATGATTTCGTGGACAGAATTTGAAGGATGACACTTTGTTTCTTATCGAAAGTAACAAAACGCAGAGCTTATTGCGGTTATTGGTGGTGAATATTGGTTGCAATGTAATGCTTCGGTACACACGTGCACTGTACCGAAAGCCCTGTACCGAAACGGTTCGGTACAAATACGTGTACCGTTACACCCCTATTATCTATCACTCCTTTCCTTCTGTTAACACCCAGACACACTACTCACAAAAGAGTCAATAATATAGAATAATGATACAGATGTTTTAAAGTGGACTTACCGATCTCTGCGGACCCAAACTGATGGATGGCTTTTTATCAGAGGATTCAGTTGATGCTTGATTCAAAGGCTTGAGAAATATGAGACCACAATCACATGGTAACTAATCAGATAGTAAAAGATTATCCTGAATTACTGATCAATCTTTCTATCATTTTCTTGATAGTACCTTGACTCGCCATGGCCAATCTGAGTATCCGTGATTGAAAGTGATTTCTTCCCCTGGTAGAATGTCTCGCACAGCAAAGAGACACAGGTGAGGTTTCCTGCTCACTTCAAGGGTTCTCATTCTGCAAGTAGGATTTCTGTGTTCGTCATTTACAAGTCTTCCCAAGGAACCGTCTTCTTTAGATGCATCTATGCTATAAAGACATAAAATTATTACTCAATATTTGTAATCTTATATATGCTAGACATGTAGAGTTATTTTTAAGTGGAAACCCACCGCTCTGCATAAGTTGTATGTCTCGTTTTTTAATCTACCCGATTCAGACCATCAGCTGATCATCAGGACACAGCTCTATGAACTCAACCGAGTGTGTCAGGTTAAGGAGACAAACAGAATCTGCAGAGAGGAGGGTCTGAGAACCACGGATCTATCGGATAGTGTATGGCAACATCCTCTCAGCAGACAAATGCATCTTACATTCACCATTTTGTTCTCTTTTGGGAATACGGTTAAAAACGAATATTGATGACTCAAAGAAACTGCACTCAGCACCCTTCAAGTCAGTTCATGGTTGATTTTAAGTATTAAGGGTGTGGTCACACTTGGCTTGTTTGTTTAGATTAAAATGAACCCTGGTGCCATTGCTCTTTTATGGCACTTTCTCACTGTGCGGTACGACTCAACTCGGCTCGGTTTGTTCTTCCACTGCAGTTAGTACCGCTTCAAAGTGATTGGGATTATAGTCTGATCATTACAGTTGTGCTGCCACCTCGTCTACTGACCACGATAGAGGCATTTCTTTTTTCAAGTTGCATGTGATGGTCATTTAAAACAAGTCAATTAAAAAACACGAGACAGCAAACCCGCTAGAATTAAATCTTGCAGGTTTGCGATACAATCTAGTGTCTCTACTACATCAATCCAACAGGTCTGTACTCACCACCAATTTCTGCCACTCCACTGAAAATCAAACAGGAACGCGTTCTCGGCCTCAGTGTAGTGTTCAGCTCGGTCAAGACTCTCTTCTGAACTCAGAAGTTCACCTCTGTATTCAAGAACAAAATCACCTCTGAAAAAAGCTCTAGTGGTGAAAACTCCACGCCCTGAAGAGGAGAAATGCATTAGATTCAGCAGTTTATTAAAAGTCAACTATCATTTTGATCATTACTTGAAGTTCTCTGCCATATGATGTACATTATATGTAAAAGGGAAATTACTGAATGAAAATAGTCAATAGCCAGGCAAATTTTTAAGTATGCTGTGCTTTTTATACATTACATTATACGTTAGTCTTAAAATTATACAGTTAAAATTTTTATACTCTTTCATACATAAGCAATATTATCTTAGCTTTATATAGTTTAGAATAGAGTGCTGCAGCGATGACGTATTTTTGCAGGTGATCCGGTAGTTCACATCCCCCTGGTTCCCTCAACTAAAACCCTATATGTTGTTTTAACAGGCTTTTGTATTGCTGCAGAAACTAAGCTTAAGTTTGCCTATTAATACACCACAGTTGCAAAACTTCATCGTCCTCATGATTAAGCTTCAACAACTCGTCTAGAACGTGTCTGTGTTGCAATATTTTTAAAAGAAAATTCTGTTTAACATGCATCGCTTCTGGATAGTTTGTCTTTGTGGTGTATGGATGTTTATGGATGGTTTTTGGCTTTAGATAAAGAGTTTTTTTGTTGTTGTTAATAAATGTGCCTCCAGGAACTGTAAAACTTTAAAAATCCATCTCCCTGTTTAATAAGTATAATGTTTTGCATTCTTATAATGCATGTTTGAATGGTTGTGTACAGTGTACGTCCCTAAATCTACCTCTAAACACAACGAGGCTGTGAAAGTGACTAGTGAGTAGATGACTTTATCTGTTCAGGTGACGATTTTTAATGTCCCAGACAACCTCTGTCTCCCATTTAGACACTGCCTTTAAAGTAAAAGCTTTTTTTTTTTTTTTTTTTTTAAATCACAAGAGGGTATTACTGATGTATATTGTGTCTTAGAAAAAAAAAAAAAAGTGAAAAAGCAGCCCTTACTTCAGGAATTTAACCAAAACCCAATAATAAAAAAAAAATGCACAACGATATACTGATATACTGATAGCTCCAAAAAAAATAATCACCTTATTGAAGGTCTAACGGGTATGGAACGGCATGAGGGTGAGTAATAAATGACATTATTTGAACTAACCCTATTATAAAAATGATCCATTGTCCTGGTTTACATACAAACCAATAACCACCTACCAAGTTCAGTTCACCCAAAAATGAAATTCTGTCATTTATTTCTCACCTTCATGTCGTTTCACACCCGTAAGACCTTCATTCATCTTCAGAACACAAATTAAGATATTTTTGATCAAATTCAATGGCTCAGTGAGGCCTGCATTGAGAGCAAAATCATTTCCTTTTTCAGTGTTCAGAAAGCTACTAAAGACATATTTAAATCAGATCATGTGACTACAGCAGTTCAATACTTTTTGTGTGCCCAAAATCACCCATCACTAGATATTATTGAATAAAGTGGTTATTTTGTTTTTCTGTGCACAAAAAATATTCTCATCACTTCATAACATTAAGGTTGAACCACTGTAGTCACATGACTGTTTTAAATATGTCTTTAGTAGCTTTAGAGGTCTCACCGAGCCATCAGATTGTATCAAAAATATCTTAATTTGTGTTCTGAAGATGAATGAAGGTCTTACAGGTGTGGAACAACATGAGGGTGAGTAATTAATGACAGAAACTTCAATTTTGAGTGAACTAACCCTTTAAACTTACAAGACTTTATTTGTAAAGCAGGTTATTCTGCATTAATGACATCAAGACCTAACCATTCGTGTATATGGTTAGTCATAAATACTTGCCTTTATATTTGCTGATGAACTGCTCTTGAAGCCCAGGCTTATCAGTTCTATGGGTCATGTGATCCTCTTTTACGCCTTTTGCTTTTCAGCATTATTTCTGGAAAAAAAGAAATAAAAAGAAATATAAGGTGAATGGATTAAAAAAACATTTTTAAAAATCTTTTTGATCTTACTGGAATTGTTCACCCAAAAATGTACATAATTATTGTACTAATCCTCATGTTGTTCCAAACCTGTGTTGTGTTTTTCTGTGGAACACTAAAGTTTATCTTTAAATGTAATACAGAGCTCTATGCAGTGACAGCACATGTGACCAGTCTAAAACAGGCATTTAGATTAAAAAAAACAGCAATATCATTGATGCCAAAAACCATTGTGACCAGATGATTGATGTCAATCCATATTCATATTAATTTAAAAGCTACAGATTTTCAGTCAGTAACCTGATAGATTCATATGGTCTATTTTGTCTGCTTTGGAGCTTGACACACAGAATAAAAAATACTATAAAGTGTCTATGTACTGTCATTGTGCAAAAAAGCTCTGTGAAGATAAATAAAAAAACATGGATACTTTTGTGTTCCACTAAAAAAAAAAAGTGTAAATAATGTATTACATAAAATTAAAAATTACATCAAATAATAAAAAATGAAAATTAATTATTTCAAATTACAATACATACCGTTGATATTTTACAAAAATTGAGAAAAACAGGCTACCACTGATTAAATTGTAGAATCTAAAGAGATATTATATGAAATATAACAAAATTATATTTGCTGATCAATGCCTACAAATAAGAAATAAACTGTTTTTTTCCTTATTGCAAAAAAAAAAATCAAATGAGAATCAAACTCAAATACAATCGAGAAATAAAACATTAACAGAAAATAATTTAACCACTAAAGTAAACATACATCTTACTAACTTTCATATTTCACAGTGTATTTTAGTTATCATGCATTTTCGGGACAACACTTGATCTCACCTCTCCAGCGTCCATTGATGGGGGTTGTCGTCTTTTTCGCGTCAAGCAATGCCATGTGATTGCATTTCCCGGGAAAACACATCCACAGCTGACGTGCGTGCATGACGTAGTTACGTATTTGGATTTCACGTTGAAATTGTGACTACATTTATTTGACCTAATAAATATTTTGGCAAACACCTAGATCTTTGTTTGATTTATTCACAGTACTGGTTCTTCAAACTTAAATAAAAAAATAAAAAATAAAATAAAAACGGAGGCGTACGTCTTTCTAATGGACAGAGCACATGATCACTTTTAAACGATCTCTTTGGAACACATATCTTAATTTTTACTAATTCTATTTAATCAAATGTTTGAGTTAAAATCAGGGAGATGTGTGGATTATTTCGAGGCTCTAAAATAAACTTTAACGTGCACTTTATTAATAGCATTTTTTTTTTCAATTTATGGTATTTTATATTAAATATAAAGGAAGGAAAAGCTGCTAGATCTTGTAAAAGTGCTTTAAAAACGCATAGCCACGACAGATTATTCCATCATTTGAGCAGCACTCGTGATCTCTCCTCAGAGCTCATCTCACTCTGCACTGAAGCTGCTGCGCTGCTGTGGGGGATGGGCGGGAGGCGCGCGCGCGATCAGAGGCCGGTGGGGGAAGGGCGGCGAGTCACTCAGTGTCACTGTCTGCAGCTCTCAGCTAGGGCTAGGGTTAGGGTTAGGGTTAGTGTTAGGGGAGCAGGGGTTTCACATCCAGTGCCTTTTAAAATCAAAGTAAGAACAAAATAAATCTGTAAACAAACATGTAAACGTCCCAGCTTGAGTCATGATTCTTTTAAACACTTTTTATACTAAACACTGTAACTGCTCTCTCTCTCTCTCTCTCTCTCTCTAAATATAAAACAATGTTTGCTGTAACTGCTCTCCTATTATATATTCTCATTCATATGCATCCTTAAGATGTAAACCAGTATGTGCATTTCTTAAAACAGTTCATACAAATAACAGCACACAATGAATTACCTGCAATAGCCTGTAACCAGCTCATAATCCTTATCAGTGTCATCAGAATGACAAGTCCTTGTATCATTGTTCACAAAGACACTCTGACAGTATTTTCAGAAGTAATGGATACGATTTTGATGTCAGTGATTGAAAATACACAAGACTGCACTTTATCTGTATGGCGTACATTTCAACAGTATGAACACATCACTCTAGACTGGATGAGACAGGATTCAGATATACTTTCTGGTGGTCTGTCAAAAAATTACAGTAGCTACAATGTCATGTGATATAATGACACCAAACCATCCATTCCAGCGTGATGAATATGATCCTCAACTGGATGGACTGCCTGAATTATGCTCTGTTCACTGTTGGACAGAGGAGAACTGATAACAAAGAAATGTTTCAAGGGTACCCCAAACAAGTGACGAACCTGGCTGGAACATGCTTGTTCAATGAACACTTGTCAGTGGTGTTGTCGATTACCTGAAAGTTTTCATCATCATTGTATATGTGTTGTCTGCAGCAAGTTTCTGTATTTGGGTGAATATTTGCAGCAAGTGTGTTGTCAAACTGATCAAGATGTTTTGTTCATTTTTTCTGTTTGCATGTGTTTTCTTCAGTTGTGCGCGGTGATCTCTCTCAGCCACCGTAATATTTACTGTATAATGTAAAATGCAAGTAGACTGCAGTAACATAGCATTACATCAGTCTACAGTTTATGTAGTGAACAGTACATAGTGAACATTGTCTGATTTCACACCTGTTCTGTCTACAAACACATCTCCCATCATTCGGCTATTTCCATCAGAAACATCTCAGTCTTGGCCTCTTCTACCTCTTCCTCTGTTCTCCTCCTCCCTTCCACCACACATCCTTACTCCTTCTTCTGTCTGTTGACTCTGCTTGTGTCCTTGTTGTTCATTCATGTTCAGAGTGTGTAACACTGTGTTGTGCTCTGTCTGTGCCTCCCAAATGAGATGGCATCTGAGATATTTTAGAGAACTGTTGAACATTGCTTGAATTACATTCCCCTTCATTATTGAAATTCAAAATTCATCCCTGCAATTTAATAATTCAGGACAAAAAAAGTCTAAAAGAAATGTATAGAAAATATGCTTGACAGTTTATGACTAGTTCAACCATTTTGCATTTAATGGCTTATGAAAATAAAAACTATTCGACACCTAGTATATTTTGATGAACATGACATAAGCAAGTGATAATGTAGGAAACATCTGACACTTGTACATCAAATGCATGAATGTACCAAAGCATTTGCAATTTGTTCAGGAGAATGAGAAACTGCATTTATGATGTGAACAAGAGACTATAATGTGGATGTTGAACAAGTAAGAATTTTAGTTGTGATTGGAGAAATGCACCAAAGTGAGAGAAACTATATAATATAATATAAAATATAAAATTATTATATTATATATATTAATTATTATAAATATCATATATAAATATAAATTATTATATTATATATAAAATATAAAGAGAATGTTTGCTGTAACTGCTCCTATCTATATAATATTATAATATATTTTTTTACATATCTTTATTATTTATTTTTTATGTTACTATTTGTGTACTGTACTTGTCTCTTGTCTCTGATACTAATGGAGGAACAGCAGAACGCAAAGTAGGAGAAAAAAATTAAAGCAAATAAAATCACTCATAAAAGCAAGCGATTTTGAAGGTTTTCAAATCTTTTTGTTGCTTGTGTATTTTATTAAATAAACTCATATGTATAAATCATCATACTTGACGGATTAAAACAGTTGTCCCTCCGCTTTTGGGAGGAAATATGTATGTTTCATATTCACATGACGTAATGTCTGTCGTCCCCGCCTCAAACTCGTTCGTACATTAATAAACTGTAGTTACAGTACGCGGATATAGTCTCCGTTAGGCGGGGGCGGGGCAGCGCGATCTTTACACACACATTGATGCGAGAGCAAAACTCCGAGGATTAAAAGTTAATAATACATGCCAATATAAAGCATGAGAGCTCCTGCAAATGAGTCTATTTTTATTTAAACACAAATTATTGTGAATATTTCTCAAATTAAATGTGGATTATATGTCAATTCATTCATATTCATGATAGTTTTTGCCTCCGCCATCTTTATTGGTGACGTATTGGTCTCTGATTGGTCAGATCACCAGTCCCGCGCTCGTAGTATCTTCCTGCGCTCTGATTGGTCAGAATCCCAAAAGTGTGTATCTTTCCGGAAGTGCAGTTCTCCTAGAGGGCGCTGTGTTATACACACTTTAGTGGGGGGGCATACACACTTTAAGTACACAAATCACATAAAAGTGAATTTTTGGGACAAATGAGATTTTAAGCCAGGAAACCATTTTAGAGCATGCTGAATGCCACTATATGGTCAAACAAATGAGGACATACAAAATGTCCCAAGTTTTTTTGGTGGTCCCCAGTTTACTGGTGTGTATCCTGGTGAATGTACCCAAAAGTGACATAAGTAGGTACACACACACACACACACACACACACACACACACACACACACACACACACACACACACACACACACACACACACACACACATATACAGGTTCTGTTCCAAAACTCAGTGTGCTACCTACTTCCTACATAGGTTGCTGTCTTCTAAGTTCTTATCTTAACCTCTTCTGTTAAGATAAGCAGTATCTTAAGAGAAATGGAACCTCATAAGTGAGTAATATGGAAGGCACTCAGGCAACAATATAGCGCTCCACATGGAAACCTCACTCAGTTATTTCCAATAGAATTTAGCATTAGCATCAGCAACTTGCTAAGCCACAAATGCCCTAATAAGCATAAAAATACATAGCGCATATAGATTTTGGGTTAAATATAATTTTTAATTAGATAATTATTTATATATTTATATTTTTGGTATTGAATGGATTATATAATATATCTTGACGTCTCTGCGCTGGCTTCCGGTCAAATCTAGAATAGAGTTTAAAAATCTTGGTTTTCATTTATAAATGTTTACATGGCTTAGCTCCAGACTACCTTTCCGTTTTGGTACTCCCTCACAACCCAATTAGATCACTTAGGTCGGGAAATCTAAGATTACTTTCTGTGTGCAGGACTAAGCTAAAACAGAGGGGACAGAGCCTTTGCAAAGGCTGGCCCCAAACTATGGAACGGCTTACCAATGTCAGGAATGGTACCATCTCTTTCCATGTTTAAATCAAAGCTAAAATCTTATTTTTTTTTTATCTACAGTGTTTAACAACAATTGAATTTGATTGTGTGTATTTTACTCTGTTGTTCGAAGTTTTCTTTTTATGTATTGTTTCTAATGTACAGCACTTTGGTCAACCTTGTGGTTGTTTTTATATGTGCTTTATAAATAAATAACATAACATACATATATACATATATATATATATATATATATATATATATATATATATATATATATATATATATATAGTTGAGTGAAAAAAAAAATTTAGGGCAGAGAATTTATTCTATCCTTTGGTTGTTGATTAGCTGGAGGCAGAACTGAATGAAAGCTAGTGGTTGATTTTAAGAAAAGGGCATTTTAAATGAACTTAATGATTGGGGAAGTCCAGCATACATCACTAGAGAGAAGTCTGGGTTGTGAATTTTGATTTAAAACAACCTCAAAATGTAAAATAAATAAATAAATAAATAAAACACATGCATGGGTGAGTCATTCACAATAAGATCAAAAACATGCATTTAGATGAAATTAGATGGTGGATTTTCATTTCATGCCGACTTTAATGTCTTTCTTCAGCCTCTCCTTATATTTTCTCACTTACTTTTCCTATTCTTTTTCTTTTTTCCTGTTCCTTTTCTTTTCCTTAACAATTTGATTCATTGAAATGCATTCTGTGATTGCCTTCTTTGTGATGTATTGCACCTACAATGCATTAAAATGGAACTTATTAGTTTTTGGAGAAGCGCACACGTATATACAGGCAGCTTACTTAGGGATGTTTGGTGTGTGTGTGTGTTTTCCTCACCTTCAGAGCTGTCTCAGTCCGTTTGTTTTACTCCGTAGTCTCAGCCAAAGACATTTGTCAGGATTGTGGCTGACAGAAATCCCTCAACGTGTGGATTTGCTGTTCAGTCTAAACCCCTCTATCCACCCACACCTCGTTGTTCAGTTTCTACTACAATTTGTTTAGACTCTCCTGAACAGGTTTTTGTAATACATTCAGTTTCATTGAACATGCCATTTATAGGACAGCTTTATGCACATTGAGGACAATTTACAGTAAAAAAAAAAAAGATTTTTCAAAGTTATACATAAAACAGATTATTAGAGCATATTTTACAAGAAAATGCTTTAATATTTTAAAACTTAATACTTGATATTTCTGTCTTTCACATTTAATTAAATGCGTTACTTGCCATTTCCTTGTAATAATTTGTGAAAATTACAGTAAAAATTGTTTACAGTGAAATGTTTTTCAGTGGAGTGTGTATTGCACTTTATAGTGTGATGTCAAATGTCTTTGATTGGGATTTATGTCCAACAGCTTTTGGCACTCTATTGAAAGGAGAATAGAAAGAGGATTTCTGAATTAAACATGCATTGTGATGGTCATGACAACTCCTGTTTTTAACATTTATAGCATAATGCATTGCTTCACACAGTAGGCAGGTATGTAAAGTATGTAGTATGTACTGTGCAGAATACATGAAGTAGTAAACTAGTATTTTGTTCTGAAACTAGCTCATAATATTGACTTAGACCGAAGAGAGTGATAAAACAAACAGCATGGGCTCTAAGAGCACAAATGGCACTCCAACAGCAAAGCAGCGAATATATGTGGAGAGATGCTGTGCCGCTGGCTTTGAACGCCAGCGCTTACTCCTGAAGAGGTGCTAGATGGGAGAACTGCAGGAAGAAATGTTCAGGCTCAGACAGGCGGGTTATATGGCATAAGGCGATATGGCAAAGTGACATGGCATTTTTTTCTCCCCCGTATTTCTATTATCACACGCTACCATAGATAACCTACCTGTAATTATGTCATGATGTCAGAGCCATCAGGAAATTAGCCATAATGTGATATATCTACTTGCTCAATAATCGTTTGCTCTATACGGTTACTGGGTTAATGTTTTCTTTCACCCGCTGCAGGGTCGTGTTTATAGCAGTGGTCATATATGCTGTGGATCCTTCAGCATGTAAAACTCCAATTACCCTTGTACAGCTGGGAATCGGACACCTGCTTGCTGAAATTGCAACACCTCTCTTTGAGTATTCAGATACCCACTGTGACTAACTAAACTAAAGTTTAACTGAAGAGAAGTGGGTAATACATGTTACAATAAGCTTCTATAGTATGTTATCATTAGTTAGTGCATGAGGCATCACAAACTAACAATTTATACAATCAATAAACATTCAATAACAGCATTTATTAATCTCAGTTAATGTTAATTTATAAACATTCTATTGCAAATAGTATCTAATCTAATAACTAATTCATTAATCTATGAATAATCCCTTTCCTCCACCAACCTGTCAATCACACGAGATTGCAGCAATAGCAAACAACAGTGATCCAATGATTTCCCAATGGACAAAATCAAGTCCCAGCCTACATTTTTTTTTTTTTTTTTTTCTTGTTCGGGAAGGTCACAAATAAGGAAGAAAAGATGATCACAACTTCTGTTTTATGACGACTTTAACAAGTTTCATCCACAGAACCGTATCAATGCCCATTCGCTATTGCAAGAGTAAGTGTTTTGAAAACATTATCCATATAAAATCATCATTTACAGACTGAAATGACTGAATGCCAGCGGGTGGGCCTATGGTGAGATGATGTAAATTTTTTCGATGTCTTGCTCTAGAGCAGTAGTTCCCAACCACATTCCTGGAGGCTGCCCAACACTGCATGTTTTCCATGTCTCCTTAATCAAACATACCTGATTCAAATCATCAGCTCATTGGTAGAGACTCCAAAACCTGTAATGGGCGTGTCAGACAAAGAAGAGATACAAAATATGCAATGTTGGGGGGCCTCCAACGTGGTTGGGAACCACTGCTCTAAACGTAGTCATAATTATGCAAATGTTTTTGTCCATGTGACATCACAGATCTCACAATATCAAAACAAACCATATTTTGAAGCTTGGTTATTATTATTTTTTAAGGGTACCAGCAAACACTATATTTCAAATGATCAAGAAATTTTTTGATTTATCATGTCATGACACCTTTAAAATTAAAGTTACATTAGACCAGCGTTACTCATTGCGCAGTTCGCCAAGCTTTAACTTGTGGCTCGCATGGCAAATAATACGGTGATATGACCTAACGTGAAAATGAGCTGGTCAGCCAGAAATCTGGCCCAGTGGCTCTCTATGAGAGCGCGCTGCAGTTCCATTTTTCACCACAGATTTACGTTGGTAATTTGTGGGGCGCTGTAGAGCTAGGGAGGGCTCCACACACCATCCGAGAGACCGGCTGCATGCTAGGTGTGGTCACACCGCACTTTCCGTTCCATTGACTTCCGTTCAAACGCATGCGAATGCGTCACACTGGAAACGTAAGCTCTGGAATTAAAAGAATGATATTTTTGCAGTGAAGTCGAGTAGGGTCTATATTTTTGCATTTTGAATGTATTACTTTAAGTATATGTTGAATTCATGTTTATAAAAAAAGACGCTGTGTAGACCGTGACGCCATACCACGACCGTTAAAGCATCTGAAGAAATTTCGCACGTTCAAAGTGAATTAAAATAGTCTAGAAAATACGAAAAAGTCTCAACCATGAACACTATAAAGAGGAAACAGAGAAAACAGGATTGCAAATAAGCTACAAATGCAACATGAAGAAAGTCAAGGAAATGCTTCCTCTCATCCCAGCATTAAGGTAACCCTGCTTTTTTGTCATTAAGGGAAATCATATTATCTCAATTACAAATTTGACTGGTAAATGATAAAGAATGATTTTTCCCCCCCGCCTTTTGTATGCATTGATGTCACTTTCCCGGAGGAACGCGCTCCCTCGAAAGTGTCACATGTCAGTGAAACCTAATCCATAGATATTAACATGCAGCCAGGAATCTTGTTTCCTGACATTTGTATGTGCCTGATTTCAACGCTGAGGAAATACATAAAGCAAATCCGCCTGTGAACGCTTTATATAAATACAATTTAGGTAGGTTTAAATCGGAGTGACCACTTATATCAGTGTTAGAGTTGTCAACACAATATAGAACAATACAATAGGGTATGATTTTACCACAAAATCCAACATTTTGACACAAAATGATAATTGCAAATCCATGTTTCTCTGCCTGAAGTCCAGCTGTTTATGTGAATTGCACCGATATTTGCTTATTTTTTTTCTGTAGCTTTCAGCTGTCTGTAAAAATATACCTCAGATTTTGTGTCAAAGCTATTTGTACAGTCAATCGCAAAGCTCTTTCTCGTTTTGGATGTGTTTCGTGTGTTTTTCGCGGCATTCATGCTGAAAACCAATGCTGCCACTCAGTCTTTTGCCACTCAGTCATTAATGACCGCAGTCATTAAAGGTCGACGTGCATACCCTCTATAGTAATATAAACAAATTACTTTACCCAATACTGTACTAAGTTTTCTACAACTATAGGGTATATTATACTACAATACACTACAGTTTACTGTAGTAAAACTGAAGTATACTACAGTATTTATTACAGTTTATCAGTTCACTATAGTTAATACTACAGTATGCTGTAGCATTCATTAACAAAGTGTTGTAAGTATACTACAATTTACTACAGTATGGTTCAAAAACAATATAGTATTTACTATATAAATTACTATAGTATTTTTTCATGTACTGGATGTAACATTTGATACTTTGCGGTAAAAGTGGCTCTCCTATTGACTTTGTCCTATCAGTGTGGCTCTCATGAAAAAATTGTGAAGACCACTGCATTAGACTATTAAGAACTGTTTTTTACACTATTAGTAAACTACATTTCATGAACTGAAAATAGTTTAGTACAAAAACTGTAAAATAAAGTTATGAAACATTTTCAAGAGAGGGCTAATTTGCCCAAAATATCATTACTTTCTCAATCTGTAATGGTATTTAACCCTGAAACAAGTGCTACTATCTGAAGTCAATACTTGTGGACAGGATCAGTTCCGTGGAACGCCACTAGTTGGAACCCAAATTTGTATACTGTGTTAAATTGAGAAACATTCTTATTCATTTTATTCCCCCAAGGCACAAAATGCCTTTCTCTACTGGAAGCTGTGTTAATTATCGAAATAAGTGCGCTGGTCCTTTTACTGCTCAAGGTTCTTCTGTTCGTATTTCTATCAAAATCTCTTTTGTGCCGGCCTCATCTGAAAAATGAGAGAACTAGAAGGTATATTATGTCAGATATTTTTATAGCGCTGTGTAAAGCACATTTCTCACGACAGAGGCAGACACCTGTACCGATGTTCTTTTATTTGTTCATGTTAAATGTCAACTGTTATTAAGTGCAGAACAGGCTGTAGCAGATTGTTCTAGACCATGAGGTATATCTTAACGATTGCTGTCACTGTTCGCCTTTGACAAGTTTGGCTTTTGCCTTCATGAATGATGTTCTTCTCCCACATGGCACCCATGGATATTGGCAGAGGACGTGCATTATTCATGTTCTTTTCAAGCAGATAAAATATCATACAAGCAGCGATGAATGAGCAACCTTTGTTAAAGCACTTTAATGATTTTGATTATTGATTTAATTAGTAGAGTAACTAATGATGGGTCCATTTTTAAAGCATTTTTCTACCACATTAACGTCACGTCTGGTCGCTTACTTACCAGAGTAAAAGAGCAAAACTCATTAAAAACTCTAACCCCAGTTAATCTCTTCCCCAGTTCTATTATCAAGGCCTTTCATTGCCACATGCAATCCCTAATGGATAATGTGACTGTTTGTACTGGACAAATGATCCTTCTCTTTGAATTAGAGCTGCAACTAACGATAATTTTTTTGATTAGTCGACTACTCTAACGATTTTATTAAAAAAAAATTATTAATCTAGTGTTCTTTTTTTGATTAGCTAATGAATCCTTTGGATAACTTTACAAAAAAATTATAAGTACAACTTCTAATATTATATTTCAACTTTTATTATATTTTTTCCAAAAAATACTTCAATGTGGTTGAAGTTTTTACAGTATACATCATGTTGAGTATGCTACCGGTAAGTGTAACGGCCATCTGGGGCGTGCAAACAGTGATATCCTTTTTATGAAAGAAATCATGTACACAGCTTTGCCTCTTCCTGAGAAAAAACAAACACAATAATTAACATTAGGAACAAATTTAAACATGAAATCTATGAATGCTAACAATATATAAACTGTACTGTATTTCAAAGAGGGTAGTAAATCTGCATATTTTTAAATGAACTGAATGTGATTAATTACAATATTAATTGTATTTCAGAGAGTGTAGTGAATTTGAAATACAGAAAGCATTTTAAACTATTTTTAACTAATGAGATAATTCGTTATTAATCACGTACTTATGATTATATTTTATTTAACTGGCTTGTGCCAAAAGTAAACAAAAATACACTAGTAGCCTATTTATCTATATGTTCACATACACTACTTAATTTTAAGTCTATGTGTGCATAAACAACTTGTAACAACCAGTGAATGTTATTAAAAGTTAAAGTTTGCTTTATATTCGCCAAAGTAACCTATACAGTAATATATGTTTACAGTTTATACCGTTAGCGATTAGCATTACCATTATTACCTAGCATATATGAAAACTCAGCAGGTAAGAATGCAACAATTACTCCCAAAACTAATTGTAATAATAAATACTTACACAGATGGATCATCCTTTTGAGGTAGGAGAGCACCAGGATGTTTTCTTCTGAGGTGCTCGTTAGGGGTGTGACGAGACAGGCTGCTCATGAGACGAGACAAGAATCGAGATTGAGTTCACGACAACAAGACAAGATTTTTACACACTATTTTTAAGAAATCCTCAATGGCGAATATTTGCATTCATCAGGGAGCCGCTTTCAAAATGTGGGGTATTGAAATCGCGTTTGAATGCTCGCTCGCTTTTACTTTCACTTTCACTGTGTGAATATGGAGCGGCAGCGACCGTTATCCAACTGAATTAAATGTTTTTTTATTTAAATACAAAGCAAAACGACAGCAGAGGCATAATGTAAATGTAGCGGTGGCATATTCTTTCCTAATCATCCTAACACTCTGTCATGGCAATATCATGAGACTACTTTTTGCCTCGACAAGAAATCTCATCACATTTTAGTCCCGCACCCCTAGTGCTCATGCATCACTTTGAATGGTTATAGGGTTGGATCAACCAAAAATGAAAATTCTGTCATTAATTACTTACCCTTGTTGTTCCAAACCCGTAAAACTTTTGTTAGTCTTCGAAACACAAATGAAGATGATCTTTTTGATAAAATCGGAGAGCTTTCTGTCCCTCCATAGACTGCCTTCACAACTGGAACTTTGACGCTTCAAAAAGTTCATAAAGAGGTTGAAAAACTAATCCACATGAATTGACCACCTATATTTATGAGGATACTCCCCAAGATGGGTATTTTGACATCATTTTTAGTGTATTTGTCCATTTGAGTGCAAGGGGATGGAAAAGAGAACTCAAAAACACACTGTCTGAGACACGACTCTCTCTGTATGCGTTTTGGGTGTGAATGCACAGAAAACAGCATGCAAGTACAGAACTGAGTTTTCTTTCATGTCTTCTTGTGATTCAGTGGTTTAAAATTGCTTAAATGTTGAAACTGGCAAGACTTAAAAAAAAAAAAAAAAACATGCAAATGATAAACATTCGTGACTATCAGGCCCGTGACAATTGTCCCGAGTGTCTTTCACGCTGACCTCGAGCCATCGGGCAGTCTTTATTGTCGAGTCTTGTTCTATTCTTTTGCATGGGTGTTAGTTTGGCAGAAGAAAATGGTAGCAGTCTCGTGGCGGTGCTTTATAGGCGATGAAAGATGAACAAATGTGACTCAGTCTGGGTCAAGGTCAAGGTGGCTTTCCTCCGAGCCCGTTCCCCTCGAGAGAGGGACGATGGGGCCTGTTTGCATGCTCTAATCCCATCTAATGGGCCGCACCAGCTGCTAAGAAGGGACAGTTGTGCTTCGTGCCGCCTTGGTCCCCATCAGCCCCCATCATCAAGCTGTGGGAATGTGCAGCTGGGGAATTCTTCCCCACCTGTCTCCCTCCACGGGCGGCCCTGCCAAACGCGGTCACGGCTAAATATAGCTTGCGTGTTGGAAGCTGAGGGGAAGGGCACATGGGGGAGGATGAGGAGGTCTGAAGTGCCAGACCTGGTTGGGGGTGGGTATAAATAAACAGAGGGTTGGGTGGCAGGAGTGGGCGCCGTCGCAGAGATTCAACAGCCTTCTCGTTCGTGCCAAGCCTTCGGCGCTGAATGCTGCTGATGGGGAGTGCCAGCGTATCTTGGCCCTCAGTCTGACAAGCGATGTTGCATGCTTGCAGTGTAGGCTGCTTTGGTGATTAGAATAGGAATGTTGTAGTTTTGTCGTGTCTTACATATTGTTCGTTTACAGTGTAGAAAGATGTTTACTCACGAACAAATGGATAGCTAGCTGTAAAAGAACTCAAACTCTTTGGGAAAAGAGCAAAAATCATTAATGTTGTTTCACTGAAGGATAGCCTAGGCGTTGAAAAACAGTCCTTTATTCAGAATTGGTTTATTAAAAAAATACTGGAATTTATATTTGATGTTTGGAAAAAAGTATTTATATTTTAGCTCAAATGTGATCTTGCAGTCTAAATTATATTTGTGATTGGAGAGAAAAAAATGGGTGCAACAAATTACAAACTAAGGCTGGGACGATCAATGCATTAATTTCTGTGACTAATGTGGACTGTTTAATACATTTTTTTTTTTTTTTTTTACTTTTTTGACTTCCTAAACATTTTCTTTTGTATTTTTTTAACTTTTCATTTATTTATTTTAAACGGATAGTTCACTTAAAAATAAAAATTATCCCATGATTTACTCACCCTCAAGCCATCCTAGGTCTATATGACTATCTTCTTTCAGACGAATACAATCAGAGATATATTAAATAATGTCCTGCCTCTTCCAAGCTTTATAATGGCAGATTTTGAAGTCCAAAAAAGTGCAACCATCCATCATAAAAGATATCCACATGGCTCTGAGGGATTAATAAAGGCCTTCTGAAGTGAATTGATGCAGTTGTGTAAGAAAAATATCCATATTTAAAACTAAAAACTAAAATAACTAGCTTCGGGCAGATGGCCGTATGCACGTCGACTTATGTCAAAAGAGTAACCCCTTACACGATGTAAGTGTATCGTAAGCTTCGACGCCTCTCGCTGTTCAGACAAATAGGACAGGGCACCAAACTCAAGCTCTTCTTCTCTTATATCAAAATCCTCCAACATTTTTCTTTAAAAATTCTCATTTTCGATTTCTAATTCATGGCCAGTTTTGTTTTGCTTTCTCCTCTGCACTTCCGTGTTCATCAATACTTCATGCGCCGAGTCAGAGTTCACTCTTTTGCTGTAAATCCATGCATCTGTCGGAAGCCAGTTTAGTTTTTAAAGTTTTAAATATGGATATTTTTCTTACACAAATGCATCACTTCACTTCAGAAGGCCTTTATTAAACCCCCAGAGCCGTTTGGATATCTTTTATGATGGATGGTTGCACTTTTTTGGGCATCAAAATCTCATCATCTATGGTGGATGTTGACTTGCTTTACTTTTGTCCTTGAGTAATTATATCCTTCTTGAAATGAACCGAGAACTGTTAAAGTGTTGTGTACTTCAGGCTTGCGAGATCAATGTGATCAATGTAATTACTGACTGGTTGTTCATATGTCATGTTTTAGTTTAGTATAAAAGAACGAGTAATGTATCATCAATCAGCAACTGGAATCATTGAATTCCTTACGATTCCCCTTCGTGTATATAATAAAACAATAACGCCCCATCATTGCACAGATCTACAGTGCACATACTGTGATGTTTGCAGTACTCTCTCATGGTCTCTTCAGAGGCTTTGACCCACAGGAATTCAATCACAGCACAGTCATGCTACAGAGCGGCCCGGCCAGTCCCTTCTCAAAGGCACTCAGAGGAATAACAGGCCCAAATAAGAGAACCAACGGCCTACTTTATCTCCACAGCCCTGAAAAGCCTGATGTACCCTCTTTATTTTTAGGATGCACCCTGTGAGGAAACTCAGTCGTATGCAAACACAGACACTTCAAAGCTCCCTCACCCCTCCTCGCCTTTGCTTTCTTCTTTTTGATTATAAGGCCTTACATTGTTTTTATCTTGTTTTTGTAATGTAAGAATATGCCATATCAACCGCTTTGAGGCTGCTGCTCCATGCTCTGAATCGCCTCAGAGGTAGAGCTCATTCTCGGGCTTCTCGTGTTGGTATTTTTTTCTCTCTCTCTCTTGTGATACGATCGAGCTGGAACACTTGGATCGGCCTTCTGCCGTTGGGGATGATACCCTCATGAACATGCTCTCTCAAGTCAGATTCAAAGAAACATTGCAGGGGCCTTAACAAACTGTTCAGTCGTATGGGAATTTGTAAGGAGGGAATATATGCAGGAAGTATCTGCTCAAATATTATCCATAAAATATTTCTGTCATAGAAGAATTCAGAAGAAATCAATGTATTTTGGTCATGTACACCCTACATACTGGAAATCGATTTTTGTGTAGCTCTTCAACATGAGCATGGTTTGTTCACTACTAGCTAACTAATACCTTTACACACTATCTTCTCTCCATCGATGCCGTGTTTTATTTTCCATGAGAAACTCAGTCCAACCAGTGAGATAATATCTTTGTTTGGCACAGGGTTCGCCAAATAGACTACTGGTTGTAGATTTCTCATGTCTGGTAGTGAGGCGGGGGCTGGAGTTTCATGGGTGAGTGGCAGTCCAGATCTTCAGGTGAGAGGATGGTACGGAATGCATGGATTTGCACTGGATCAAGTCCTTCCTGTCGGCAGGTTATTATAAGTACAGTAGGAGTGTAATGTTCTAAGATGATTCAGTTTGTTTACAAATCTTTGCTTTATTTTTCAAATGTATTATGAATTCTGAAACTGAAATGATTTGATTCAATACTGTCTTGTTTTGACTATTTTGGAATGATACTTATCTCCAAAAATTTGCTTAATACATACACTACTGTTCAAATGTTTGGGGGCAGTGAGATTTTTTTTTTAATGTTTTTGAAAGAAGTCTCTTTTGCTCAAAAAAGCTGCATTTATTTGATCAAAAATACAGTAAAATGGTAATATTGTGAAATATTATTACAATTTAAAATAACTGTTTTCTATTTTAATATATTTTAAAATGTAATTTATTCCTGTGATCAAAAATATTAACAGTTTTTCTGGTTAATATTTTTGTGGAAACAGACACATTTTTTTCGGGATTCTTAAATTAATAAAACATTCAAATGAACAGTTTATTTGTTTGGTTGCATTAAAATGCATCTTTGCATTATTATTGTTATTCATTTTTTTTTTTTTTAATTTAAAAATGGTTTGTTAATTTGAAAAGTTGAATTGTAGTCCATTACTGATCACAAATTACATGACAAACTGTTGTTAGTAACATAATCAAGATCCTATTTTAGGTAATGTAGCCTATTCGGACTACCTTTTGATCACTTTTAGATTACTTTTGAGCTAACTCAATTATCACTGGGATTTTGAATGGGATTATTGTGTACCAGACTATATATATAAAATATTTTTTGTTGAGACTTTTGTCCAGATCAATAATTAGTGAAGGTTACCAGATTTGATGAAGACACAGTGGTTCATAGCTATATATCAGCAGTGTTTAGTAACTTGCATAATTATTCATCTTATATATAGTCAAAGGTATAAAAAAATCATATTGACACAATGTGATTTTTGTTTTAGAAAGGAAAAATTTAGAAGAGTCAAGATTATCAATAAATTACGATTAACTCGTACCCCGCCATTGAATGAATTTTCCGTCATTCAATGGCTTCTCCACCAATAACGAAATTTTTCGTCTTTCCATGTTTGCACTGTTATATGGTAGGGGGCACTATTACGCATCTTCTGAAAAAGTATAGAACGTCTGGATCAAAACACAGCAAAAAAGGGGCAGAAACAAGTGATAAAAGCATTGCTTATGTACATTGTAATCTGGACAAAACACAGTTTTCTCAGCTTTTTGTTCAAAATGTTGCATGTAACACGGTTCATAAATATGGGAAGAAGAAGGCGGGAACCGGCAAACATTCAACAAAACTTTAATTCAAAATAAACAAAGAACAAAACGAAAGTAATGCCGGCAGACCCTCGCGGACGTCTGCCGGCCACACAAACATAACAAAACATAAAATAAAGTCCAGGCCTGGTCCTCTCTCGTCCTCCACGGTCGTCGCTCCTCCTTTTATGCTCCCGGAGCTCCTCCGTGAGAGACTCAAGGCCGTTCCCTCACGGCTCTCGCCCGCCCTGGTCGCCACATTGCACTTTTATGAAACTCGCCCACATTCAAGTGTTGATAAAAAAGAATGCATGAAGCTAGACTAACAGGATTTTTTTTTGGTTTAAAAGCAGGGGCTCTGTTCTTTCTTTTGATATATTCTATGTTCAGATATTCATAAATATTCTGGGGGCCATCAAAGTTTTTGAAAATAATCTAAAACTCTGGCAGTGGCTGACAACTTAAAAAAATAAAAAAATAAAAAAATATCACATTTTTGGAATCTGATTACGTAATCCAGATTACATGTAATCAGTTGCTACCTTACCTAGCACAGAATGTAACAGACAATTCGAGAGGCAATTTGCAATACAGTCAAATTTTGACAAAATAATACATCAGGCTAAATATTCAGTCTCAAAAAATTGAATTTTGGATAACAAATGTATAGTCAATGCATGGTAAAGCATATTTCACACTACAATCTCCAAATATCCCTGAATATGCAGAATAAATTGCAACTGAGCAAGTAAACAAGAACAATTAACTTACTTTCCTCAAATGGATGCATGCAATTATGAATAATGATGCTGAAATCTGAAATCAGCAGAATGAACTTTCTTCTTTTAAGGTCCGCATTTGTTTCTTCGAACTTACTGAGAATGTGTATGTAATCTAAAACAACATATGGATATTACTGCAATCATCATAATCGATTATTAAATACTATAATCAATGCATTTAATTTTTAGTTTTTATCATTTTTTTCACCCCTAATTAAGTGGGCTCTATAAAGTGCAGACTGTTTGCTCACAGGCTTATAATACACATGGCTGGTTAATAAATACCACTCTTTGTTTAGCCAACATTGTGTTGTTTTTTCTGCGACACAGGCAGTTAACAAGAGCGCAGTTGCATGTTGTATAATACACTGCCATGTTCTTGGAGACTGCAGGTGTGTCTGTTTGTGCCTGAGGTGTTTTTGAATGTTTATGTATTCTTCACTTTGTGCTCTGCCATATGGGCGTTTCAGCATTTCTGCTGTCACACTTCACTAGTCCTGAACGGTGACTTCTCCGAGGATGAGGAATGCATCTGTGGCTCAGCAAACTACCCAATCACCTTTCTCTCTCCCTCTCTCACTTCCTCTCCCCAAGCAGAATGCGATAAGAGAGCAAACTGACATGGTCCATCACTTTATCTTGTTCTTCCACTTATCTGTGTAATATAAAACCATCTCTTATTTCTAAACAGCCGACCTATCTGATAGACGCTGCATTGTGCTGTCAGTTGGTTTCTTTCTGGGAGAATTCTGTAAAATCATGTCTCTAGGTGTAGTAAACAGGAAGTTAGTGTGTAAATAAAAACTTTGAGAATCTGAAAATGATTAATAGCCTATTTTTTTTTTTTCTTTTTTTCTGATGATGTATATTGACCAAGTGTGACATTACATTTTTCTTCACTACTAATCACTATTGGCAGGTTTCCCAGAGGAATTCCCATTAATTGATATTAAGTACTCTCGGCAGATGTTGTTGGATTGTTCGTAGGAGTTTTGTGTGAGACTGAGACTAAAAGACAGAGGAAACGAGAGATTCAAGTACCTCGAGTGCATGCCAGATATAACAGCAGGCTATTCCTTAATATTTTCCCTCCTGTGTGAAGTTGTTTGATTACTGCTCATCCAAAGTCGTGTGCACTCTATCAAATCAATGGCCAGCATATTGAGAGCTGATGTACTGTGGTAATTAGAGCCCTTAATTGTTTTCATCGCTCACTGTGCAACTCTCTGAACCGCTAGCAGCTGCTGTGTCACCCCGTTGTGTATGTTTGTGTGTCAAAATGTGCCTGGAGGGTTAGTTCACTCAAAACTGAAAATTCCGTCCTGGTCTGACCCTTAGAAAGTGGTTCTTGAACCAGTGAGATCAAACCGGTTCTCCCAAGTCACACCCGACAAACAGAATTGATGATGTGCTTGAAGGGTCATGAAATGCTTGCATTTTTTGAGATGTGAGCTGAAATGTACGTGAAGCATGTAATAGAGATAATAATAGCACCTATTGTATATTGAAGAGATAATTCACCCCAAAATGAAAATTCTCTCATAATTTACTCACTCTCATGTTGTTCCGAACATGTATTGGGGGTTGGTGGAATAAAAGGAAATGTTGTTTTGTATATATAGTGTATATATAGGTAGTATATAGAGTTTTGATTGCATAACATCCTGTCGATCCTGTTGGATTTTGATGGCAGCATCTTTCACTGATATCCCACCTTTCTGTTCATGCAGTTTGACGGTTGGTGGAAAGAATGATTCATCTTGAAAATATTTTTTTTTCAATTTTTAGCAAGAAATAAGTGTTGCAGGTCTTAAACATTTGGTTGGTTACCTCTAAAGCTCATTTGAATTTGTTCTAGACAGTTAGACATGACATTATGGTGCCTGGCCTAGAAGCCTGTCTGTAACCTGTTTCCTGATGTACTTTATATAAAAAGTCTGTCTTTTGCAAAGAAATTGATCTGCTGGGCTGTAAGGCTGTTGTCTAAGTTTCGGACATAGCCATGATTCTCTGTGCAAAGCTGTGAATGTCTTAATTACTTAGGGCAGGATCTCTCTACCAGCGGCCCACAGGCAAAATCCAGACCATTGATCATTTTATGCGGCCCTTCAATTGATTATGATGAAATCGTTGCAGTGTCTGATACATCAGAGTGCAAAAATTACGAATAAGTTCAAAAACACCAAGTGGAGGTCTGTATCTGAACAGAATCGAGCATGTTTAAACTGTTTCTGGCCATTGTTTAGCTACTGCAGTATCTCAAACATTGACCAGCACCATTTAAGAGTTCAAAAGTTTGAAGCTGGTAAGATATTTTGTGTGTGTGTGTGTGTTTTAATGTCACTTATACCCATCAAGCCTGTAATAATTTATTCAAAAATAAAGTAATATTGTGAAACATTTTTGTAATAAATTAAAATGTCATTTATTCCTAGGATGAAAATTAAATTAAATTAAATTAAGTTAAATTAAATTAAAAACATTAATATAATATAAATAAAATAATAAAATAAAATAAAATAAAAGTTTGGTCACATGATCAAGTGTCACATTTGAAACATTTGCATTTTTCCCTACTCTTGCAAAACATTATCCTCATTGAAATCAATGGATTAACAGTGTTCTCTGTCCACATGTAACCATGTTATGTTATCATAGTGACAGTTAAAGTCCCCTTGAAATCAAAATTGAATTTTTTTTAGCTTTTAGTATATTTATAGGGTAACCTTAAGGTTATGAATAAGCTGGTGTGTTCCATAACAATGACAAAATTCACATTTAGGAGATATAAGCATTCAAAACTTAGTCTCTCACTTCCCCTAAAATGGATCACAGATTTTCATGACATAACCATGAACTTCAGCTTCTCATCAAATCTTCTGTCTAATCAAATGCTCTCTGGAATCTGAAGTCCTGCCCCCTATTAACAGACGCTGAAGCTTCGGCTGAAATCAGTCATTTGTTCACACATTTACTAGTTTCTGTATGGAGAATTACACATAGTGCACTATATAGAGGATAGGGAACGATTCAGACATTGTAAATATGCTTTCCATTGACGCGAATGTAGTCCGTTTTTCCATTAGTGTCACGTGAACCGCTGCAGTGGTCCAGTCCAGAGACACGAGAGCACAGAGCGGATTATACGCGCGAGTCGGCAAAGACCACAAAATGGACACATTGAATTCTACAAAAATTACTCTATTTTAAAGCAATGTGGAGGAGAAATGGTTAGAGATTTAGGAAAATCAAGTTTTATGAGCTCAACAGCTCTGGCTGAGCTGTGATCTAGGCAGAACGCGGTTTTGAAAAAAGGGGAGGAGCTTCTAGATATATCCCGCCCTGTCTTCCTGTTTCATTGGAAATTACGTCAACGCAGTGAATAAAGCTGCACATTCCAAGGCACTTCAGTGGGCCTTTAAGATTTTCTAAAGAAAGCTTCTTCAAGCTTAGCAAAACAAACTTAAAAAAAAACTTAAAGCACTGGTGACGTCAGAGTTTTATCAAAACCATCCTCTAAAGTGCCTATGCAATCCCCACAGCTCATTCCTCATTTCCCTTCAGGAATGTCCTCCTGGGAGGTTTCAGACACGGGAGAGATGTCTGATTTCCAGCATCCATCAGTTGTCGCTCTGGTTAGCGGCAGGCAGATGGGCCGTGGTGGCATAAGGTTTGAAACCCAGCGTGCCGCGAGTCGATCCTCATTACTTTCCATTAGGCCGCTACAGAGTATGACTCCCCACTGACTCGCTGTTACTGCCTTAGAGCAGAAACAGGAGACCTGTACACGTGTGTGCACGTCATTTCACACTCTGGTGCCACTAATGGAGGTCACATTGAACCTATCGTGCTCCAACTCACTCCCCCAACAGCCCCTGCAATGTCTTTCAATTCAACATTTTAAGCATAATAGTATTTGTCTGCTCTAGATCAGTTTCTGCCCCCATTGATACAATGAGAGGTTTTGACTTTTGACTTTTTTTTTTCATTTCTATTCTTTATTTTTCTCTCTCAGTCTTTTCCGGGGGTTGAATGACAGTAAAGCATTCAGAAGATGAGAGGAGGCTTCTCTTCAAAGCTCTCAAAGCAAAGGCCTTATCAAAGGCCCATCCCAAGGAAATCAGAGTCTTGTTTTTCCCTTAAATTTTTCAATTACTGAGCTGATGAAAAGAACTCGTGCAGCTCGAGTGAGATCCCAGAGAGCCGCGTGAGGGGGCGATTCTTGCACACTCCACAGAAAGGTCCTCTGGGCAGGAGAGATGGTGGATGTCATCACCCCTCCTCTCATTGAGGAAAAGGAAATAAAAATTCTGTCATCATTTACTTACCCGCATGTCGTTCCAAACCTGTATGTCTTTCTTTCATTTTGTGCAACACATAAGGAGAAATTCTGAGGAATTATGCTGGTTGCTGTTTCCCATGTAATTCCTGTGAATGGGAACTGAAGCATTCATACTTGAAAAATGGTGCAAAAGCATCATAAATATGACACACTAACATTCCAAAGTTTGGGGTCAGTAAGATATTTTGTTTTCAAAGAAATGAATGTTATTTCAGCAAGGATGCATTAGTGACTGTACATTTATAACAGGATTTCAGATACTGTACATATTTCAAATATGCTACACTTTTCAGGGAAGTTATATTTAATTAAAACTAAAACTGAAACCGAAAAATGTTATGTATTAAAATCACTAAAACTATTAAAAATGACAAAAACACAACAAAATTACTAAAACTGTAACTAAAATTAAAGTTAAAACGGAATGTATAAAAATAAAAAATATTAATTGAAAACTATAATAGTATCACAGTGACACTAACAAAACCCTGGGTCTCTTGAACGTTCTATTCATCAAATAATCCTGAGGAAAAAAGTATGATGGTTTACACAAAAATATTATGCAGTACAACTGTTTTCACCATTTATAATATATATATAATATTTTAGCACCAAATCAGCGTATTAGAATGATTTCTGAAGGATCATGTGACACTGAAGACTGAAGTAATGGCTGCTGAAAATTAAGTTTAGAAATTAATGAAATGTATTAAAATAGAAAAGAGTTGTATTAGTAGAGATTGTATTAATATTTCACAATGTTACTGATTTTACTGTATTTTTGATCAAATACTGTAAAAGCCAACATAAGAGGCTCATTTAAAAAAATCTTTTTAACAGTAGTGTAAACCCAGTCCATATACTATATTCATGATATATTCATATTAGTATAAGTCCTCTAAAGGCATATTGTAGTTTTGATTTAGTTTAAAGGGATAGTTCACCCAAAAGTGGAAATTTTGTCATTTATTCACCCTCAAGTTGTTCCAAACTTGTATGAGTTTTTTTCTTCTGTTGAACAGAAAAGATATTTTGAAGAATGTTGTTAGAGTTGTCAAAAGTATCAACTTCAGTACCAAGTCGGTACTGAAATTTAAAAAATATGATGCTTTGAGCACTGTTGAGCGCTTACACAGATACACACAGGAGCATTTGAAAGCATAGTCTGTCTGCAGACCATTCGCGACCATAGACGGCCGCTTTCAAAACGCTTTCAAATCCAAACACTTGTGCTGTTTTTAAACGCTCTTGTGCGTTGATCACTGTAACCAATCACAGACATATCCGATGAGCATGTGAACACAATGGCCAATCAGAGGTGTTTACAAATCCATTTAACAGTGCTCAAAGTGTCACATTTTTAAAATATTTTTTGGTAACTCGACATTTGACAGCACCCATCGGCATCCATAGTAGGAAAAAATACTATGGAAGTCAATGGGTGCTGTCAACTGTCTGGTTAAAAAATATATTATTCTGAGTTCAACAGAAGAATGAGGTTTGGAACAACGTGAGGGTGAGTCATTTTGGGTGAACTATCCCTTTAATTTGGAACAACGATGTGCACATAAACCATAGTTAAAATATTTTTTTCTTTTTTCTATTTTTCACTACTGATCAATTTTAAATGGATGATTCAAGCCACAGTTTTCCTGCCCAATTTCCCCCCCTGTAATTGAACAATAAGACAGTCATTCAAAATGTGAGCAGTAAAGCATGGAGTGTCTCTCCTCAGAGATGAAGCTGTGTACACTATTAGAAGAGGCTGCAGAAAGTGTGGGTCAGGGCTGATGTGCTGTTTGAGAGCTGAGGACATTGGTTCTCAGAGAAAGGAGAACCAAGGCTGAGCTGTTTATCCCATCATTACTGAGAGGAGAGAGTACTTAAAGCAACAGTGCTTAGAAACACAACAGAACTGGGCCAAGGCAAAGCAAACACAACTGCTCAGACTATTGCTAATTTACGGATTTTCAATTAATTGTCAGGCTTTTTGTGCTTTGAAAATTCGGTTTCAAATGAATGTGCAGTTGAAAGCAAGTTCACTGTCTTACTAAAGAACATTTACTTTAGAGTTTGTTCCCTTTCCTGTGTTTTCTAGATTGTTTATTTCCATAATAAATCAGTTTATAGCAGGCTAAAATCACATAAATCAAGTAAAACAGATTTAATTAAAGTGGCAATGAATATCAGTGGTATTTTAGTATCATTGAGTTTTTAGTCATAGTTTTAATTTAGTTTTTTTTATTTCCCATTTATTTTAGATAAATTGTTTTAGAATTTTCTGTTGTTGTTTTTTTTGTTTTTAATAGTGTTTAAATTGTAATATTTGAAAATGATAAATGTTGTCTCGACATCTTGCTGAATTAAAATATGTATGTATCACATAAAACTAGGGTGACATTTAACGTGTAATTTATTTCAAATAACAAAAGTGTTTTCTTGTGGTTTTAGATTTAGCTAACTATAACCCTTTTGAATATTTTAAGTAATGGTAACATTTCAGAAAATAATCTTGTTTTTTTTATTTTACTTTTTTCCTGAATATTATTATACATTTGTATGTTAATTTAATATTGGCATTTCCATTAGAAACGCCCTGCAGTTCCTCCACAAACCCCTAGGTTAATTTTTAAAAACACAATGGAGAAAGAAATTCTTTGTTTCCAGATAGTGTAGTTACGGCATCTACCATAAGGGGGAAATCTTAACCCTCAACCTTTACAGACCTTATGACTATAAATTTCATTAACTTTGCTATCACCATTCTGTTTATCCTATAATTTAATGCTCTGCCTCGAGTAATGCATTGCACATCTTAAACTGTTTGCATTACCATCCTCACTAAAGTGTTTTCTGTCAGATTGTGCTGGCATGTTTTTTGAATCTTTGACAGAGGAGAGTCTTTTGTGGACTATATGGAGAAGGTGAGAGAGGCATGCTTGTGTTGCTATTACACTGTCTCAGTGCAGTCTCGCTCCTTATCTTTGCCTCATTTCAATAAGTAGCTCTAATTGGCCACGCACGAGTCTGTGTTGCTGTTCTCTCTTCTACACTCTTATATAAGTTTCAGTGCTAGCAAACAGGTCTGACCTGAAAAGGCAAGGCGTAGGACGCACTTAAACCAGAATATGATTTTCTTTTTTCTTTTTAAAAGAGATCCATGCCTGTTTTCCTAATGGAAGTGACAGGGCTAGTTAACTCTAGTCTCTCGGCAGCAACCAAGCTTTCGTGAACAATAAACCCAAAGGCTAGAAGCACAGGACATGACAGAGCGCAGGATATAACAGAGCGGCCCAATTTTCCAGCAGACTGCTTCCCGCCACAGCCGTCCGCTTGTAACCAACAGGCCTTTCGACGTGAGAGGGATATCTTATAGCCGGTCCTGCTGTGAAAATCTTACAGCATGGTACGGCTAAGAGACTGCTCTGGAAACCTTGGCCCAAGTGCCCTCGCGGAAAAACTTAACTTAACTCCTGGCTGTGTTTCTGAACAGCGCTAAGTCTGTGAAGCAGAACTGGGCTCATTATAATTGCCGCTGGCATATCAGGCCACAATTATCAACGCCGGCTTATTCAGTCTTTAATTGCCTCATTTAATTTGTTCACATTTGGCGCAGAACAACGTCAACCTGCTGCAGTTGAAAAAGATTAGCTCCAAGGACGTGATATGCACAATGCAAGCTTATTGGCTGTTTCTATACCTTCATCTTTCGTTCACTTTGAGAATGACCTACTATCCAAAGTATCCAAAATGAAAACACATTTTAGATTAGGCCAAACCTTTCTTTTGCATTAACCTTTACCCAGCTTATAGAGTGTAGTGGACCATTTTTTTAAATCATTGTTTCAGCCTGGAAATAAGCCAAGTTATATAAATAAAATAACATTTTGAGCTTATTATCAGCAGTGTGTCGTTATAAATAAACTAATATGTCAGACTTTTGCGTCTACCCTTCTCGATCTACATTGCAATTTGTGCACTTTTTTTGGCTGCGCATGTCAATCATGTGCACATGTATGCGATTTCATACAGTTTATCTCAATTGTAATTTAGTTTTTTTTTTTTTTTTTATGCCACCTGTGTGTATTAAAATGTCTGTGCAAAGGCATTTTTTAGATATATATATATATACACTTAAAAAAGATTTATGATTTACTTAAAAACAATTTTCAAAGGTATTTTCACAAATAATTACAAAGAAAAAGCAAGTAACATTGAATTAAGTGTGAAATTTCGAAGTAGGAAAAGTGAAATACTATTTTCTTGCAAAAACTCACTCCAGTAATCTTTGTTTAATTAATTTATTTTTTACCATTTAGCAGGGTCCAAAGTTAACAGTAGCCAAACCTTAAAGTGAGTAAAAGAGTAAAATTCACAAACTTTGTATTACTATATGGCAGGCATCATAATGCATAGTTTGTTTGTTTTGTTTGATGCATATGTACAATTTTGTGGCCAGTTAAATTAATGGAAGGTAAATCTGAATTCTCTCACTTGGCAGCCAGGTGTGGCAAAATGGTGTGCCAAAATTGTGGAGCCTGTGTATGCTGTTTCAGATACAGTCACTTTTACCTACTCCCTCACCTTCCAAGCACAAGTTAAACTGATAAGTGAAAATTGTGCATTTTAGAAAAAAGTGATATTATGCCTGGGTTAACGCTTCTATGCTAACCAAAGAGAGAGCTGCGCTGTGCCTATGCATAATTACCTGGTTAAACATCTAATGAATGAGCTAATGTATTCATTTATCCATCAGCCTATTTATTAGGGTAAATTTAAATGTTTTATGGTAGAGTTTGGGGAGCAGTCGTTTTCACCTTGTCTTTAAGAGGGAAGAACAGGCACATTGACATTAATGAGACTGAGAACATGTTGTATAATAAGATTTATGAAACTCCTTCAGGGTACTACTTTGTTTAAAAAGCCTTTCAGTAAGTTTTGGACTAAAAAAAAACACATGTTCCTAGTGTTTTACAAAAGGGACATGGTTGTAAAAGCCTGCACTTTGCAAAAGACATTATTTGATTATGTTGTTACTTGTTAAAAAGGTAATGAGATGAGGAGTTGGAGACAATGTCAGGTTTTATTATCATGCCATGTGACCATGATCCAAAACTAACACTTGGCAAGTGCCAAATTGGAGATTAAATTGACTTTTGCAAGTTAATAAAAGTTATACTTGTCAGTTTGTCTGTGACATTATTAGAACTGCAGAATTATACGTTTATATATAATTGTAAGAACTATAATCAAACCCTCCCTGATGTAAGTGATGTGCACAATAAAGTCAGTTACTATCAACTTTTACTGAATTTTTTTTATTCCAAAATTTATCCAAACTAACTAAAAAAAACAAAAATATTATAAATACACTGCCCAGCCCCCCAAAAAGTTGCTGTTTGGATTTTGATAGGCAAATAATTAAGAATCTATGAATGGATCATTATTACAGTGATTATTATGTTTCTAGCATGTTATATGTTTGGCAACGGTTCTTTTAACCCTTAAAGATGGAGTGTGTAGCTTTTCATTTCTTAAACAACCATATAGGAAGACGCATCATGGCCATATTCCAGGATGGCAATGTCAAGAGTCGCCAGGTTTAAAATTGTGAAATAATGGTTCAGAGAGCATGAAGAATCATTTTCACACATGAATTGGCAACTCTGAGTCCAGACCTTAATTTCGTTGGAAGTCTTTGGGATGTGATGGAGTAGACTTTACAGAGTGCTCACCTATTGCATTGTCAATACAAGATCTTGACCAAAAATTGATGGAAAAACATCACACCATTTATTTCCATCGAGAGGTGCATCATTTTTGAGCACCCTGTGAGCACTCTGTAAAGTCTACTCCAGCACATCCCAAAGACTTAGACTGAGGTTAAGGTCAGTGTCAATTCATATGTGAAAATGCTTCTTCATGCTCCCTCCCAACAATTCTTTCACAATTTCAGCCTGATGAATCTTGACATTGTCATCCTCGATACATGGTTGTTTAAGAAATGAAAAGCTACACACTGCATCTTTAAGGGTTAAAAGGACCGTTGCCAAACATTTAACATGCTAGAAAAATAATAATCACTGTAATAATGATCCATCCATAAACTCTTAATTATTAGCCTGTTAAAGTCCAAACAGCGACTTTTTTTTTTTAGGACGGGCAGTGTATTATCTTTTCTTTTTTTTTTTTGTTTTATTGTTTGTTTATTTGATTTTATAAATGCAAAATATAGTTATAGTAAATTTTGTCCCCACCATTCTCAGGTGTGGTGAAAGTTAATTTTGGACTCTTCTCATGACCCATTTAAAGTGCCTTACATAATAGAAGATTCATTTGTTACTTCAATAGAGTACCATATAATTATAACATAGCTTAAAGGGTTTACATATATTCTAATGCATGTCCTATGTATGTAGAGGATGCTTTAGCACTATAACAGGAAGAAGATTGTTGTGTGACAATGTGTTGGTACATTGTGTGACACTGTGTGACACTGCACTCACCTGCTCTTAAAGAACAAGACATTGTGCACAAGCTTTGTAGAGCAAATTGTCCGGAAAAGGCCTTGTGTAGACCCTTTTGTCAGTGCATTCGTCAGTGCAGTCGGAGTTGAACACAAAGACCATTCTAAGAACCCATCCCGTAGATTCAAGCAGGGTTTTAAGGACAGAATTATTCATGGAGTTTGGTTCAGGTCAGGGTCTTGCCGTAGACATTAATGTGAGCCAAGGACTTTGGGTATATCTATGCTCTGTTCTCACAGCACTCAATACTACCCACAATTCAGGAAGTTCCACTTATCCCCTGGCTAAGACACTGGTCCTTTGGTCGGTGGAAGATTTTGAGATTCCCTCTGTGTGTGTGTGTGTGTGTGTGTGTGTGTGTGTGTGTGTGTATGCGGTGCCTGCCGGAGGCTGTTTACAGTAGGGTGATCATTACCCAACTGTCTGGAAGGAATGCAAGGACTTAAAACTGTCTCACTGTGCTTTGGTGTCACTTTTTTTTTTTTTTTTATTCATTTTATTCATTATTCTCCATTTGTTTCAGAATGTATTAGAATAGCAAATAGTGTCCCAATTAACCTGAATTCACTCTATTTATATTATATAGGCTACTGTATATGCATTGCATAGAATTTAGTAATAACTCTCTCTATCTGGAACTAGCTGTTTCTACATTGTATGACCAAAATGTTATAGCATGATATATACCATTACTGTTATTCATAATTACTCATATGTCATTTATTCCTGTGATGTTAAAGGTGTATTTTTTAGCAGTCATTACTCCAGTCTTCAGTGTCACATGATCCTTTAGAAATCATTCTAATATGCCAATTTGTGTGTATATGTGTGTGTTCATTTGTTTACTTGTACCTGAACTTTATTTATATCTAAGAAGTCTGTAGAGACACACAGGGGATGTGGAGGTTTGAGAAGACCTCTGCCGGTAACAAAAGAGTCAGATTGGTATCTTCGTTGCCCTGGGCAAACACAGAGAGCACTGTGGGCGGTAAAACCCCATCTCACAAAACATCATCGAAGGTGTGAGAAAGTAAAGTTTGGCAAAGAAGTGTGGGTAGATGATTTTCCCACCTCACTGAAGATCACTCGCCTCATTGTCTTCATAGATGGAGATCTAGCAACACAACTTTTTGTACACTAGTGGACAAAGTGAACTTTTCACTGTGACCTTTTTAATAAACAATTCTTTCTCTCCTGTATTTTTCACAGTGACTGATATCCAATAAGACGAGGCTTAAATCCACAGCCAGTGTAATTCTGTCATGCATCTTGGACGATGTCACATACTTCTGCTCATCTGGATTATGCATGCGCTATCATGACGATTGTTTTATGACACTCATCGATCCACTTTTACCCAGGGCGCCCATCGATCTCAGTTACTATTGTCCCAATCCCAAAGCTCAACAAGGAGTCACGAGCCAACCTTAAAGGTCAAAAGCCACGCCGGTTGTCGTCACATAGCACTTGATTCCCCAGACACTGAATTATTGTTTCCACGGATCTATTTATTATAGTGTTTTGTCTGATCCATTGTCATTGTGTTTTTAGCCTGATGGCTCTTGGCAAGTTCTCTTCAGCCCCATTTGCATTGCACAATCTTTGGCATGCCACTGTGCCATTGCTGCTTTGAAAGGGCTCCCAGATGCACTTATTTCTGCGCAGTGGTTCGTTTGGGAAACTTAGTTAATTAGTGTGTGTGTGCACGCCACTTGTTTTACTGTTAATAGAGTCTCAAGGCACCCGGAGCAGAGACGCTCAATACAGCATCTCCTCCTGTTTCTCTTGTACTCCCTCACATCCACAAAGATGGCCTCATTCCACCAGAACTCTTGAGCTGGAGGCCAAGTGTTTGATAGATCTGAAGGTTTGTAGATGTCTTTATCGCTTTGTGCCATTAGTGTTGTAATACTCTGAAGTGAGCTCTGAAAGGGACTGCTTTGAGACAGTTTTTCAAAACCTACTTTATCAGCAGCTGAAAATGAGTGTGAGATAGGGGTGTGACGAGATTTCTCGTCGAGGCGAAAAGTAGTCACGTGATGTTGCCATGACAGAGTGTTAGGATGATTAGGAAAGAATATGCCACGGCTACGTTTATATTACGCCTCCACTGTTGTTTTGCTTTGTGTTTAAATAAAAAAAACCTTTTAATTCAGTTGGATAACGGTCGCCGCCGCTCCATATTTACAGAGTACGCGCGATCGCTAAAAGTGAAAGTAAACGCGAGCGCGCATTCAAACGCGATTTCAATACCCCGCATTTGAAAGCGGCTCCCTGATGAATGCAAATCTCATTCAATATGACAGCTATTTTAGGCTGGGCAGTGCAGTTGTAACCATCTCTTAGCTCTGTATCAAAGAAAAAGTTGGTCTTATTTGCACTTTGAATATTGAGAGAGTGTGATTATGGTTGCACTTATTGTAAAGTGTTACTATAAAAACTAATAACAGTTTTCTCTTAATCTTATTAAGCACTAACAGTAAGGTTTCATTTGTTAACATTAGTTAATGCACTGTGAACTATCATGAACTAACAATGAATAACTATTTTTATTAACTAACATACCGGTAAACAAATATTAATAAATACTGTGGCAAATATATTGCTCATTGTTAGTTGATGTTGGTTAATATGGTAATGTTAATACATGCGACCTTATTGTAAAGTGTTGCCTTTTTTATTTATACTGTTTTTATTTCTATGATCAGTTTGTGGAAAGGAGTTCAGTTAGGAGGTCAAAAGTTGTAGAAGCTCATAAATCATGTACAGTAAGGTCTGAAGAGACTGAAATCATACAGATGAGAAGTCAGTCAGTTGAGTTAGTGGCAAAACCTTTTACAGTACTTGAGTATTGTTGTCTTTTACTGTATATGATAATTCATACTCAGAAAGTAGAACTGAATGATATTCATTATAAGATGATTAGTTAAAACATTTCAAATACACCTGCAGAATGTGTATTTTGCCATTGAGGATTTCTTAAAAATAGTGTGTAAAAATCTTGTCAAGTCTCGTCTCGTGAACTCAATCTCGAGTCTTGTCTCGTCTCGAGACGCCCGTCTCGTCACACCCCTAGTGTGAGGCACCGTTCATATGGTCTGAAGAATGCTGAGATGAATTCCAAAATGTGTTGTAATATGTCTATTGTATCTACAAAAAAAAAAAAAAAAAAAAAATATATATATATATATATATATATATAAATATATATAAACCTCCAAGTCCGTCATGACATTTTTTTTACCAGGTTCAGTAATTTCACTTTAATGGCAATGAAAAGGTTATTAGTCAGTTTCAAAAATGTCTCTTTAGCCAATTCACTGGTATTTAACCTTTTTTTTTTTTTTTTATTTTTTTTTTGCAAAAACCTCTAAGTCCACCTCTTTGGACAACAAGACAGCAAAAGACGGGCATAGAGGCTTTTGCTAATAAAGGGAAGTGGCATTTAGCGGTTTCTGCCAATGAACCAGTATTTCTGAATGGGCTGATGCTGGGATTTAGCGGATATTAAGCAAAAGGATTTGATGAACATACTATGTGCGGAGAGCATTTGCTCAATATCATTATTCCATTTTTGACGGAGGTAGTGTTTAGTGATTTTGCATCTGAACTCTTCATATGTATACATACATATCTTTCTTAAAGGAGTTTTTATAGTAATATATTTCATAAAACAAGAATTTTGCCCTCAGCTGTGACATTTAGGGTTTCATGGCTTTGAGTCTTGATTTAGTGGTTCGATTGGCCAGCTGTTGGCCTGCTTTGGAATTCAGCTGTGCTTCTTATGCCCTGGGCTCTTTCCAGACCTCCTGTTCACTTACACTGGCTAATCTGATTTTCTCAAGATGGTGCCTGGCGATCTGTAAACTACCATTTTCGTCGACCGTTTGGTTGCATAATGCAGCATGGACCCACGTCCTCTTTTGTGCTGCAATTAAATTTCACATTTAGCATTGCTTATTCCATTAAGAAGCCCTAATAGGTAATTATGAATATGTACAGGCCAGTTGGAACGCATTCAAATAAGGAGATTAATCTATTCATAGCAAGTAGGAGAGGGTTGGAACTTCACCAATCGAGCATTCCTGTTCCACTGGCACTACCGCCGCACCGGCTGAGTTAGAGTGAGATGGAAACGGCTCTGCATGGTGAGCATAGCTCCGTAAGTGCTTGCCCGAGGCCCCGGGGAGTTCCTTATCTCTCAGTTTAGCTCCACTTATAGAGGTGAGAAGGCCATGTTATCTGCCTCTGCCTGCTATGGTTCTCTATGCCAATCTCTGCCAGCAAGCGGAGAGGCCGGGAGGGGACGCCGAGGTACAAGGTCTGATTATAGCCCACAAATGGCAGATCAATAGAGCTCAACTGGAGGCCTCATCGATCAGGAGGCATAGGGCAGCAAATTTACTCACATTCTTAGGCTCATTCGTCCTGGCCGGGGCACTAGGGCGTGAAATTCAGATTGTTATTGCAGTCAGCTTGTTCCATAAGGAGGTGGAAGGACGTGCAAGACGTGCGTCATTGGCTGCTTTCCTCTATAGGAGTGAAGACTTGCCTTTTCCAGCCTATACAACGAGGACTTATGCTGCCTTCACATGCTATTAGAGATTTTCTACTTCCCACTTCTGTTGTGATTAGGAGCTTGCGCTATTGTAGATGCTCAGTGTGATAAACTCCCGACTTCTAAGATCATCTTGCTGCGTGACAATTACACATGCTTCAGTAAATTTATTTGCATTATTTGCATTAAATTATTTGAATGCGTTAAGGATTTTGAATTAATCGCATGACACGTTAACATTGACAGCACTAATTTACGATAATTCTTATAGCACATGAAGGCAGCATTAGCCTTCTGCGTCAGCTATAGACTAGTAGGACCCCCTTAGTTAAAGAGCAAATCAGGTTATTGTGTGACAAAGTTTTTTAAGGTCATATAATAAGGTGATGTTTGAATATTTTTTTAAACCACCTTTGATTTTGCTATATTTATAATTATATTAAAGAGTTAGTTCACCCAAAAATGAAAATTCTGTCATCATTTAGTCACCCTTTCAGTTATCCTCAGAACACAAAATCAAGATCTTTTTGATGAAATCTGAGAGATTTCTGTCCCTCCATAGACAGTAACTACCACTTTGATAATTCAAAAAGTTCATAAAGAGATGGTAAAACTAATCCATATGAAATGAGCGGTTCAGTCCAAATTTTATGAAGAGACATGATCGCTTTATATGATAAACATATTTAATTTAGGCTTCTATTCACATATAAACATTGATCAAGGCAAACATCAGCTGTGGTAAATGGAAGCACAAGCATGTTTACTTGACGTGCAAGAACCAATGAGGTTCATTCTTGTTACGCAGCACGTTTGAGCTTCTGGAAGAGGTTTGTTCTAACACATCAAGCAGGTTCGGTTGAGCTTCTGTTTTACTGTATGTTCACTGATCAATGTTTATATTTGAATAAAAGCCTAAATTCAATCTGTTCATCATATAAAGCAATCATGTCTCTTGAGCAAATTTAGACTAAACCGCTCAATTCATATGGATTAGTTTTACGATCTTTTTATGACCTTTTTGAAGCATCAAAGTGGTAGTTGCGTAGCTTTCTGTGGAGGGACTGAAATTGCTCAGATTTTAGTAAAAATATCTTCATTTGTATTCCGAAGATGAACAAAAGTCTTACGGGTTTGGAACAACATGAGGGTGAGTAAATGATGACAGAATTTTCATTTTTGTGTGAACTATCCCTTTGCAGACCAGTCACAGTGACTGTACCGTTCAGAAGCAATTCACACTGATATGACCTTACATACTGTTATCTGAATAGCTTTCGGGCTATTTACATTGTGTGTTAGGATGTGGTAATGTTTACAGCAACTGAGAGGATGAGTTAGTCTGTAAGCAATGCTCTGGACCTCCTTTATGGTGGTCTCTTGACTCTAGGAAAGAGAAAGGATGAATTATTTTTACACTAAAGCTTTGAGCTGAGATTTTTTTTCTATATAAACATGAATGGTATTAAGACGAGAAATCTGTTTAAATGTGTCTATAAAGAATAAAGAAATAAGAGTGGAGAGAGACAGATATCAGTATGAGGGTGTTGAAAAACAGAATGGCCATTAAAACCAAGCTGCGCGGGACAAATTAACTGCCAGTCGTTGAACACAGTAAGGAATTTCGTTCTCTGGCCTTGGATCAGAATTAATTAAGATTGCACTGTCAGACATGTGAAGAGCACAGTCTAGGTTGATTTAGACAGCGTTTGTGTGTGCTAATGGAGAATCAATGGGCTCTGTAGCGAATGGCTGCAGGTCATAGAAGTGTTGTCTTTGTTGCTTTGCTTCCTCTAGAGAGATTCTCTATTTGTCTCAGGAATCGCTGCCATATGCCAGTACAGCAGTTTACTACAGAAAAGGAAGTGTGAATGGTTCGTTAATCATGTTATTATAGGAGGTGCATCTATTCCTGTATACTGGATTCCTTCCAAAGCCTCTTCGTTCCTCAAGTGTCACTATTCATAGAGTGTCTTTCCTGGCAGATCCAGAAATATAAAGCATCTGTGGGCATCATGGGGCTGCAGTTTTAATCCATCTTCAACACAACTGAATTTCCATGTTGGTCCAGATTGTGAGGACCTGGTGAATGGTTAAAGCTGGTCAAAAAGCATTGTTGACTAAGATACTATGGTTTCGCTGGTTATTCTAGTAATGCAATAGTTCCTTATTTTTGGAAAAGTGGTATTACTGTATTTCTGCAGGCAAAAAAGCATAATTCTCCAATGGCAGCCTTTTAGGAGAAGCTTATTCATTAATTAATTCATTTGTTTGTTCATTTAGTCTTTTTTAGCACCCAATTAAGTTTTGAGATCAAAATTTGTTTCTTCTGCCAATTTGGTTACTTCATCCAATGAGTGGTGACTATAGTTTAGAGAACTGCCCATTGGCTGTGATTTGTGAAGTGATTCGTTTTCTCCCACACATAGCAGCAGCGGTGGGCTTGAGGGATTCAGGAAGTTGGATCTGGGATTTTCTCCTCATCTTCTCATCTTTTTATCTCTCTCCTACGAAATCAACATGACAATAAATCCTACAGGAGATGAGGGGAATATTAACTCTATTTGAGTCAATAGCACTGAAGCAGTGAAGCATTGGTAGTTTGCACACACTGGCACACTGATGCCTAAACCAGAAGCCACTGATATTCCTCACATTCTCCCGCCTCTGCTGACTCCTAAATTGCACAACAGCACGCTAACTCAATTAGCATATTCTCTATCCTAAATAGCAATTAGTGTGTCCTAATTCATAGTATCTTGGAAAAAGTACACCAGAAACACCCCTTTTTTCCCCAGCAGTATGAATATGTGCATGCTTTCTAGGCTAATATATCCCACAATCAAATGTGCAACAGATAAGTTTATGATTTTTATCAGTCGAACATAAGCTACTATAGATTTCTTTAATGTTTAAACTATAATGTAATGTAATAATGCATTTTAATGTTAAAAAAAATTATGCAAATGCACAACAATAAGTTCTGTAGTAAGAAGACTGTTTTATAATGTGAAAGTATGTCCCAGTACTTTGAGTGTTCTACTATATATATTTATAAGTATGGTCTTTTGCATCACCAGCAAAGCTTATACTTTTAGCAAAGACTTTATATATAGAAAGACGATGCACTTGTATTATTAATAATTGGAGAAAGTGCATATGGCAGAATAAGTCCCGCCTTCTAAATAAGAGACAATTGCAGATTGGAAAAGACATCGCATAACTGCAGCGGCCGTTAGAAGCTCTGGTTCCTATATAAACAGTCAGACGTGCACTTAGAACTGCGCATGCACATTAACTTATTTCGGCCTAAAAAATGCCATTTTTTTTTTTTTCTTTTTTGTCATGATTCGAACATTTAGAAACAAAATTTATGAAACAGTTGTCAGATTTCATTGTTGATTTCAAATATGAAATTTAATCGAAAGCTTGAAATGACTTGTCCTAAATGGACTTTGCTTTTAGTGCATAATAATAATAATAAAAACAGGCCCACACAGGCCATTCCTATGACCCCCTGTTCTGCCAGCCTTCATGGCTTGATTTGTCATTAATTTCTGAGTGATTTCCAGCAGTCTTTCCTGAAAGGGTTAAACACTTGTCGTTTTACCCGTGTTGCATAGTAAGATTGCATTTAGTCATCACTGCCAAGTCAAATATGCAGCCTGTCTGTCTGGTACAGAGAAGCAGGGGAAAAAAGAAAGGTTCTTTGGCATGTGTCCCAGCTGCAATCAGGTTTCTAACCTGTTCACGGCCCCATGTGTTGGGGTTATGCATAACTTCTCTCTGAACGCTCTGATTGCTCAAGCAAAATGGATTCAGCAGAACAAACAAACAAACAAAAATATATATGTCGGTTTGCATAAATAGGACCATTTCCTTTGGTTTGTATATTGACTGAAGCCAATAAACAATGCAGAACGGTTTGTGCGATGTCAATCTTTTGAATGCAGTGTGAATGTACATGTAGGTAGTTTTGTTTGTGGTATATGTTTGTGAATTCCATTGTGATAGGAAATTAAATTGTCTTGTTTTCTCTCTTTTTTGTCTTTGCAGGTAAGATGTGGACATTTGTTCTCCTCTCTGAACTCCCCAAAACAGCTATGCAGAGCAAGCCTTGAGTAACAGCAAGTTATTCACATTGCACTTTTATATACTTACAATACTGGAACAATCAGTTGGCTTGTCAGTCAGTTTGTCAGCACACAATGGTTTCGTAATTATAACCTGCTGATCTCTCTTTTGTGTGTCAGATGACTGTCTGAGATCACTGTGTTTTCTTCTTAAAGCTGCCGAGCACCAATTCAATCTGGTAGTGTCAACATGAAATAGCATTTGCAACTCATTGTACTTGCGTAATCTGACATTTTCTCAGAGTGATACAGGATGTTAAATGTGAAAAAAGTGTAGGGTGAGACATCAGGAATGGATTGGATTGTGGAAATTGGACATTAGGGATTATGCAGACATTTTCAAGTACAGCTTCATCAAGACAAATTTTGAATGTTGGCTTGACAAGTCTTGGAAGTTTAAAATAGTTTAAAGGTTATTTTGAAGTCTAAAGGTTATATAAGCCATGTGTACTTGGTAATAGTTTGAAGGGATGTAGGCCTTGCTAGACGGTTGCTAAAGTGTACTGTATAGCTGCTACTTACTAGGCAGTTGAGAAGTCTGTCATTTCAGAAGAAGATTGAGGTCAATTAGGTCAAGATTGAGGTGTTAATTTGTGTGGTTCCTAGACAGATTCAAGGGTATAATGACTTCACATACTGATCACATAAAATTTAGAAAAAGGTATGATTTTTAAATGTCTTTGAAAGAAGTCTGTTCACCAAAGCAACATTTATTTGATCAAAATACAGTAAAAAACACTAATATTGTGAAATATTATTACAAATTAAAATATCCTAATTGTATTTGAATGTTTTAAAATGTGGATGGATGGATGGATAGATGGATAGATGGATAGATGGATAGATAGATGGATAGATGGATAGATAGATGGATAGATAGATGGATAGATAGATGGATAGATAGATGGATAGATAGATAGATAGATAGATAGATAGATAGATAGATAGATAGATAGATAGATAGATAGATAGATAGATAGATAGATAGATAGATAGATAGATAGATAGATAGATAGATAGATAGATAGACATGGTTACATTACTTTTTTTATTCTGATTTATTAGTCCAATTACAATCAGAATATTAGGGTCCATGTAAACTCAGCTACTGTTTATTCAGTTTTTTTTTAAAGCACTACATTTTGTAGTGGTGTGTGTGTATGTGTGAATATTCATATGTGTGTGAGAGTGTTCCAGCTCATCTAAGTTCTCTCATGTGGACGAACAGGTCTAGCAGTACATATCTTTCTGGGTCATCTATCCTACCTGTCAGTCGCTGTTTCACAGCACAGATACTGACAAAGAGTGAACTGCATTGATTTGTAAACACTCTGTCATCCTAACTGAAGCTTTGTAGCTAATTATTCAATCCTTTCCTGCGAGCTTTGACACATAGATTCCCTCAGCCAAAGCTACAAACTGAGATTAAGTGATTTGAATAATGCACACATCTGATGCCTATATTCATACTGAATTCAAGATTAAGTATTTATTGTTCAGTGTTTACCAGAAATAAAGACGTAATGCCTGGAGGTTTATGTCTATATGTTAGGTCACTGGTGATTATTTTCTCTACTTCCAGCAGAGCGCTGACCTCAGACCTGGCCGAACAACTCATATAGCGCTTATTAACACAAACCCCTACTGTTCCAACAACCTGTTACTTCAGGTTGAGAGTGAGATATAGAAGGAAAGGGAAAAAAATGAAAGAGAGAAAATGAGAAAGACCTACATAAAAAGACAGCATGAGAAAGGGATGGGCAGGCAAAGTGATTCGGCTGTTCCTGGAAACTCTCTGTGTATCACTTTTAGTCAGTACAGTGTTGTCATGGTCACTTGGCTCAGTACCAGCAAATGCTGTAAAGGGGCACGTGGATATTTTAGTCACGGAACATCGTAAAACAAACACATGCCTAAGACACTCTGCACAAAGAGAGGAGTGATAAAATTATATCAGTTGATCTGGTGCTCAGCATTGTGTCACTACACACCTGCCGTCACTCCAAAACATAATTCTGGAATTGGACTTTTAGCACCAATGCTATGGCTGTTAAAAAAAATAAAAAAATAAAAAAAAAATAAAAAAAATAAATAAATGGATTTGTAAAATATATTTATTTATTTATTTTTTATTTATTGTTTTGAACAGTTTTTCCCATGGTTTGAGAAGGACAATCAATATCTTATGCAATTTTACTTATTTAGTAAATTCTATTTTGTTTTAAGGATGTTTGGGAATTTACACCAGGGGCCTGTTGCATAAACTGCTAAGTCTAGTCTTACAAGTAAATATAAAAACTTTGATTGGTCTAATTTCATACTGAAAAATAAGACTAATTACCCCTAACTAACTGTTGCTCATACTAGTTCTTAAGACACAGTCTTAACATAATGACTATGTTTATGCAACTGGCCCCAGTACCGGTTTAACACCCCTTGTATCTGCCAATTCTATTAGCTTTACATTTAAAATTTTCTCCCACATTTCACAGTGATATGTTTCACAACTGAGATTGTGTAACTTGAAGAATTTTTGCTCACATACTTGGGTAGGGAATGTCTCAGACCTAAGTGTTGTAAACGAGCTTAAGAATTGAATGTGACATGTTTTGCCCATCTGGAGGTGAAGGTACACCTGACACCATAGATAACATATGACCTCTCTTGGTGTGTATCCAGGCGTACTCACCAGGCCATTACGTTTTGCAGCATTGGAAGGCAGTTCACGTACTTGTATGACCGACACTGATAGACCCTGGCCGTTTGCTGTATTTACAAATGCGAGAACTGGCTGTGGTTAGATGTTGCTTAATATGGGAAACTAGTTTGGTGATTGGGTGATTGGCAGGTCAAGTACAGGTTCAGGGTGTTGCAGTCATGTGACGAGCCTCACGCTACCTACAGTAGCTAGCGCTGTCACAGTGGTGTTTACACACACAGTGACCTCTATAGGTCAAAAAGTGCATTGCATATTGAGTCTGAACGCTGTTCTTTGTGTGAGCTTGGACAATCTTAATTGTACATTTACATTTTAAGATAGCTTCTGTGTATGTGTTTGGGAGAAAAAAGCAAAAAAAACAAAAAAAACAACTGGTTTGTGTTGGAGAATAAATAAATCTTTGGTCAGAATCAATGCTGGGTTCAGCTAAACCGAAAAAAACTATTTCATCTTATTTTATTTTATTTTTATTATTTTTTTTTTTTATCTATAATATGGTGAGTTATGAAAGACAGCTCTTAATTAAAGGCTAGAACCCCCATTCCTCCACCTCTGCTGTTATCCTCATGTGGTCAGCCTGCCCTGGACTCCAAAAGCCGAGATCAAAAGGTTGACCCGAGGTGCGTACTGATAAGTCGAGGGGCTTGGCAGCCGCTATGAACCTCTCACTCATTATCTCTGACCTGTGCTAATCAAGGGAGGAAGGAGGCCGTGACCTGCTCCTCGATAGACTCCCACCAAAATATATCAGCAATTAGCCCAGCCATAAAGCTGCTAAATTACACACCCCTGTGAGTCATTCGAAAAATGCGATGAGAGCGAGACGTCCCGAATAAATGATGCAGGTGATATATATGCAACTCAAAGATTTAAATAGGAAAAAATATATATTTTTTGTTTTCCAAGATTTCTATTTCTATTATGATTGATACACTTTCTATTCCATTATGTTGTGCTAAAAAACAGAGCCCCTATGAAATTAATTTTTGTGTGTGTGTTTTTCCATTGTTATAATTACTATAAAAACATTTTTTCATTCATTTTCATTTTATTATTTTGTAAATTTTATTTTATGGGTGGCTGACATTTGCTTGCCTCCATGAAAGATGATGGATAAAATTTTATAATTTTTCAAAATATTTCTATTTCAAGTAAAACTGTTCTTTTGAACTTTCCATTTATGAAAAAAATATTTAGTAGCACAACTGTTTTCAACGTAGATAATAATAAGAAATGTTTATTAAACACCAAATTGGCATAAAATGCATTACCATAGACAGTGTTGGATATGTTTCTCTAAAAAAGTGTAATTAGATTACTGTTAATAATTACTCTCTCTAAAAAAGTATTGCATTACTTGTTACTAATTATTTTATAAATCCCATATCAACTTTGACCAGCGGCACAAAACGTGTAATTGCTCTTTTAATTCTTTCAATATAATTTGCATAAATTATTCTTAAACTGAACAAATTATTTAAAGGGAGAATGTTACTTCTTTTCAAAAACATACATTTTAACATTAACGTTAAATAGTAATTTTAAATTGTAATATTATTTCACAGTTTTTACCATTTTTTTGGGCCTGCTCCTGATAACCATTTTATAGCTTTTGGCCATTCCTAATGGAAATATTCAATAACCCATGAATCATAGCCTCCTCTCTGTTACACAGCAGAAGCGCTGTCAGTGTGAAAACACAACGTGGACCTGCTGCTGTAGGTACATTGCTGCGATGCAGGAGGCTGGGCATGTGTGAAACAAACCTTAGGCCCATAATTCGTGCAAATTCGACTCCAAAGCTTTTCCTGCACACATTCTGACAGCTTGTGGTCTTGCATGTCTTTTTCTTGGTTTCTCCATCACTCTGATCCCCCGTCTAAGGCTCAGTTTCCTCACGGACTCCTGGAGCTGTGCAGGCGGGCAGATCTGATCTCTCCGTTATACCCCTCTCCCCAATCTCCTCTCAGCTCAGCGCCGACCAGTTCCCTGATCCCCTTAATTCACTAATCCACTTCCTCTTACAATTAATGTCTGCAGGAGATCGGCTCAGCCAGGCTTTTTCCAGCAGGATGATACTTCTCACATGGCTAAAACGAATACCCTAGATCTCTTTTTGCTTATAAAAACAGGGAGTACTGGGAAATGGGATAATTCGATAAGAAAAGGGCGAGGAGAGATTCTGTAGAAAGTGGATTGAGACTTTGGAAAAAGTGTTGAAGGAACAAGAAATAAGAATAAGGCTTGTATCCTCTGTTGTTGTTTTTTGGCAGCTCTAAGTGGCACATATTAATTTTGGTGCCCTGCTGCATGTAGCGTTTCAGCACTGAACTGTGATAACCCAGAGGTCATTTTATTTTTCTGTATAGAGCCATGGCTCAGGAACCCTGTCGATGTGAAAGCTTGATGAGAGCCTGCTGTTGTAATTGTGCTGCTTCATTTATGTTCTAAGGATGTAAGATGTGTGAAACAGGCCTAAATTGTTTGTGTTGTCAACACTAGGTTTGGACACTGAAAACTGGGTTTTATTCAGAATAGAAAAATACCAGATCCAAATAATGAAACACCCATCAGTGTAGTCTATTTCTCGAGCAAGTGACTCTTATGAGTCAGTTCTTTGTTCTTGTTTTTGGTTCTTTGTTCTTTGTTCTTGTTTTGTTTTCCAGGGTAGGGTTGCACCAGCCGTTCGTAAGTTCTTTCTTAAATTGTAACGTAAAGTCCACACTACTGGCTTAGTAACTACTAGCTAGTTTGTAACTAACTCTGTACTTTATTCGGTTGCACCATTTGTTCTTAAGGCAGAACGTAGCTAGTAGCTCGTAAAGTAATGCGTTGTCGCATAATATGACGTTTACCCTCAGTGATCCTTCAAATACAGGAGCAGTTGAAGTTGTTGAAATTCTGTGAATTTCAGTTTATCCTTCATTCTGACTTATTTTGCCTCACGTAGCTAACAGTAAAAATAAGTTCCCATTATATATATTAGCCTACTACTTAATCATAAATGTTTTTATATGTAAATAACATTCAGAAACTGTATTTGAAACGAAATTAATAAGGATCAATAAATAAATACTGAAACAACAACAACAACAACAAAAAAACATAAGAAATTACATTTATTGATTATGACTGATTTTATTTGACATGCACAACACGGAGTGATAGGACCGATGCACACAGCGGCGCGCTGTTTAACGGGTTTGTGTTGAAGAGTGTCTAACAAAGTAATCTTTTTACATGATGTTTAAGAGAGTGTAAATGTCAGCAGCATCATATATGTGTAAAGAATGAAGTCTGTCAGGTAAAACAAGAGCTTATTGATGCAGTTCAGTCTGCTATTTTATTCCAACCGTTACTCCTGATAGGAGGCTTCCGTAAATATTTAGTGTATACGTAGAGTTACACTTCAACTAAGTTTAATGGTGCAACACAAAAATATTTAGTAGTGCATAAGTTGTAACTTAGTGCCTATTTACGTCAAAACTAGTCTACGTTGTAACTTGCGCACAGCTGGTGCAACTGGCCCCAGTTCTTTAAATCGGAAAATCCAAGGAGCCTCAGTATTGTGAAGGGGAAGCTAACAGGAAACATCTTTAATATCCAAGGCTCTGAGATCCCAATAATTCAAGATCAAGGGATCCGATGTCTTGGAAAGCAGTATGACAGCTCCTTAAAGGACAGTGGCAATCTCACTAATACCAAGGCCCAGCTGAACACCTGGCTTGGGGCAATCGAGCACAGCCAACTGCCCGGGAGGTTTAAAGTCTGGTGTTTTCAGCATGGCATCATACCCCGGCTGCAGTGGCCCTTCCTGCTTTATGACTTTCCCATGTCTCAGGTGGAAGGAATGGAAAGACTGTGCAGTAAGTTCTTGCAAAAATGGCTGGGAGTCCCCCCATCATTCAGCACAATTAACCTTTACAGCAAGACCTCTAAGCTTCCCTTGCCAGTTTCATCAGTGGTCGAGGAGTTTAAAGCCACCAAGGCAAGGGCAGTCAGTACACTCCTCACGTCTAAAGATGGGAAAGTAAGATACGCAAACAAGACCATCAAATGCGGCAGAAAGTGGAAACCCCAGCAAACCGTGATGGAAGCAGAATCCTACTGGAAACACCAGGAAAGTGTGGGTGTGGTATGCCAGGGACGCCTGGGCCTTGGACACTACAGCGAGAAGAGGTGGAGCAGGGCTGATGCCAGAGCCAGAAGAGGCTTTGTGGTGCAAAGAGTCCGTGCGGCAGTAGAGGAGGAGCGTCAGGTGAAAGCGATTGGGCTTGCCTCTCAGGGTCGATGGACGCAGTGGGATCAGGGACAGGAGCGACCTCTGTCTTGGAATGAACTGTGGCAGACTGACCAAGGGAAGTTAAGCTTTCTCCTGCGTTCAGTGACTGACCTGCTGCCAACACCAACAAACATAAGGATCTGGGGTGGAGGGGAAGACCCATCTTGCAACCAATGTGGAGCAGCCTCCTGTACATTGAACCACATCCTGACCGCGTGTCCGAAGGCACTGGCAGAGGGGTGGTACAGATGGAGGCACGACAAGGTCCTCACGGAAATTGCCAAATGGGTGGAACAGCAGCGTGTCAAAGCCAACAACAAGCAGGTCCATCTGCCCGAAGCCATAACCTTTGTGAGGAAAGGAGACAAGGCTTATAAGACCGGCATGGTGGCCAAGAACCCACCCTCTATTTTGCAACGAGCTTCTGATTGGGAATTGAGAGTAGACCTGAAGCGGAAGCTTGTATTCCCACAGGGCGTGGCAGTGACCTCCCTCTGACCAGATATGGTCCTGTTATCCATGAGCACGAAAACCATCATAATTGCTGAGCTCACTGTGCCCTGGGAAGAGAGGCTAGCCACGTCCCACCAACTGAAAAAAGCCAAGTACCAAGATCTGGTTGACGAAGCTGTTCTAAAGGGGTGGCATGCAATCAGCTACCTCATTGAAGTCGGCTGCCGTGGGTTCCCAGCAAAATCGGTGCGCTATTTCCTCAATAGTGTGGGCCTGGAGTCTAAACAACTGAAGAAAGCCACCAGGGACATTGCTGCAGCAGCCGAGTCCAGTTCAAGATGGCTGTGGCTGAAGAGAGCCCACAGTTGGAACCCTTTTGCAGGTAAAGACTAGTCAGTCTTTGCTGCCCCACTCAGGCGAGGTATTCAGGTTAAGGGGCGAAACACTGGAGACCCTGAGATCCCTGCTGACGATGCGGAAGGGTTCCAACAATGTGGATGCTCCAGTAATACCACCTCAGAAGTAGATCTGCTTCACCATAGTTAGCGTAGTTCCTACAGGTACAGCTTGTAGCAAAGCATCTCTGATGTTTACTTCACCCTACTGATTCAAAACCGTATAGTGTGACCAAGGTAGTAAATTTCACACACAAATGAATCTTATGAACAGGTTCTTTTTAGTGAATTAAATACATACAGCACAACCAGTATAGGATGATTTCAGAACAAATGACAACTATGATTTCGTTATTTTTAGTGAATCACAACCGTAAAGTTTGACCAATGTAGTTTGAATCCTGAAAAAAATATTTTTTATGATTATTTTTAGTGAATCAAATGCATCAATGAATGGGCTTAAGATGTTGTTACTGACTTTTTTATATGGACGTGTAGTTAAAGATACACAATATGAGTTTTAGTATTGCAAAAAAAAAAAAAAAAAAAAACCCAATGAATCAAGTAATTAAATGTTAAATTGTTTGTTTGTTTTTTCAGTCAACTTTTAAAGGCTGAAAACTGTGTAAAATGGCCTTTGAATTTGTTTCCTATTATCAAAATTCATTATTATTTGGCATTGGAATTTTATTTTTTATTTTATTTTATTTTATTTTATTTTATTTATTATTTTCATTTATTTGTCAGCTTTTAGTTTCTTTTCCAGATGTACTTAAATAATTATTAACACTGCTGTTAAGGATTCAGAATCTTTAAGAGGAAACGGAATGGGATGTGTTACATTCCTTACAATTCTCGTCCCTAGTCAGTGGCATGATTATGAAGTGTCGAGTATGAATTTAATTTTCTGTAGCGGCAAATGCCACCCTCTCAGTCTCAGTCTTGACCTTCAGTTGACTGGTAATATTACAAACGCCCATAATGTCACAGCAAGTCATACAAACTACAGATATAGTGGGATGCTCTATCTTTGAGCTGATCTCTAAATGTTAGTGTTTGTTTTTCTGGTCTCAGAGGATAGTTTTGGCATTACAGAGAACATCCTTCCTTCTACTCAGCACCACCCGATGGGGTGCTTTTTAATGAGATGGCGGAGAGCCACAGACTCGGGTCCTCCCAGCAGACCAGGCACAAGTACAGACACCCAGGAGAGCGTGGATCAATCTGCTAATCAATCAGACTGAAGAACCTCTCATAATGAGGATTTATTTAACATGCTGTGCAGGTACATGACTTCACCTGCAGTCATTCATGTTCGACTGACATATCAAAAAGAATGCCTCTTATTGACCATTGAAAGTGTTAAACATTAAGTCAACACATCTGAGCCTGTATTGTATAAAAAGTTGCTTGCATTAAACAAATTTATTGGCTAACAACTGTTAGCAAATAAACAAGCAATTTCTGATCCTCAATGCCAGTGGGCGGGGCCTATGGTGCAACGATCTATAGCTATTATTGATGTCTTGCTCTGGATGCATATGCAGATCCCACATTATGTGAACGAGCCATTTTTGGAGCTTGATTAAAGAATTTTCTCTCTCTCTCTCTCTCTTTCTCTCTCTCTCTCTCTCTCTCTCTCTCTCTCTCTCTCTCTCTATAGACTTGCACAGTGTTTTAATGGTACAAAGATCTTTTATACAGTATGTCAAAAGATCAAGGCAAATTTGATTTCTAATGTCATGACCCCTTTAACAAATTTAGAAATCTTGCCTAACTGAAATTAAGTTTAAAGGTAGGTTAGGTAATTTCAGAGAGCTCTCCAAAGCCACGCCTCCGCCAAAACACATGAACGTGCAGAGTAGAGTCTGCTAAACGTCATGAGAGATGGCGTTAAATTACCACATGTCTCAAAGTACATAACATTACAATATCAATGAAGGTAAACTACTTAAAGGGCACAGACCTGTACCACCTGACTGCTGTAGATTCATTTCGGCATTGATATTGTTGACAAAGAAACGCTTAAATCTGAGTCTGAGGACCTGAACAGCTCTGGGTAGAACGTCATGGGTTGCCATCTTGTAATTATGGGTACAACATGGCGTGAACGCAGCATGAGCTTGTTTTAATTTTTATTTATTTATATATTTTTGGTTCATGAAAAATGTAAAAGGTGGTTTCTGTTTGTTTATGGTACTCGTTTGCTGTCTGTCTACAACTCTGCATAGCCTTATGGAACGCACTGATGACATGTGATGTCTACACGAGCAGGGTGCGCGGAGGTATGGAGATAGATATGTTGACAGGCAGGTAGGACATCGTATCATTGCATTCAGACAGAAAAATATTAAAATATAAAAAATAAAAAAATGAGAAAAGCACATAACAAAATTAATAGAACTAAAATGAAAACTAAAAATATAAAAATAAAATAAATATTAGTATATACGTAATACTAAATGATTCCTGATGCAAGGACATGGCAGGATTAGGTAATGGCAGTTTCCTGTTTCCTTCAGATCGATTTAGCTGCCATCTCCACACACTTTGTGCTGTCACTCCTCTTTCGGGAGTCCATCCATCAATCACTTTGTCATATTTCTTACAATAAACGGTGACGAGTCAGGCTATCAGGTATGCAAGACATAAAAAGGCAAACAAGACAGTTTAATCTGTCAGATTTACTTTAGACAATTCAATTCATCTTGTAAATTTGCTTTTTGTTTATGCCAAAAAAAAAAAAAATTAGCCTATAAATTGGTTGTGACAATTGATATTCACATGCTAGCAATGGTGAAAGCTACTGTAAGGAAGTTCATTTAAATATTGATTAGGGACTGGGACTATGCCCCCAGGTTGGAAGTTAACAAACCAGGTAGAGTGTAGGATGAGAAACTCACTTTCCCCATTCAAGTAGACAGGAGCTGTACTGGCACACCTACCTACCCACCCTATTACCCGCCTACCCATCCAACCCAAACATCCAAGCCAACCATTCAACCAAACCATCCAACCAAACAAACCAAACTACCTACCTACTGACCCACCGACCGCCCGACATACCTACCAATCAACCAAGCAACCAACCAAAAATATGCTACATTTATTAATACTGATGATTTCTGCAACAGTACTCTTTGCTCATCTCAAAGTGAGTTACTTTATTAATGACCATTTTAGTAATATTGAGCCTTATTGATGGAAGCAATATCTTGTGTGTATATATATATATATTTATATTTATATATATATATATATATATATATATATATATATATATATATATATATATATAGATATATATATAGATATATATATAGATATATATATATAGATATATATATATAGATATATATATATAGATATATATATATAGATATATATATATAGATATATATATAGAGATAGAGAGAGAGAGATATAGAGAGAGATATAGATAGATAGACAGAGATATATAGAGAGATATAGAGAGATATAGAGAGATATAGAGAGATATAGAGAGATATAGATAGATAGACAGAGATATATAGAGAGATATAGAGAGATCTAGAGAGATATAGAGATAGATAGAGAGATATAGATAGATATATAGATAGATAGATAGAGAGATAGAGAGATAGATATAGAGATATAGAGATATAGAGATATATAGAGATATAAAGAGATATATAGAGATAGATATAGAGAGATAGAGATATATAGAGATATATAGAGATATATAGAGATATATAGAGATATATAGAGATATATAGAGATATATAGAGATATATAGAGATATATAGAGATATATAGAGATATATATAGATATATAGAGATATATATAGATATATATAGATATATATAGATATATATAGATATATATAGATATATATATAGGTTTTAATAAAATGAAATCAGTCTAAGTGTCCACTCTGCCTTCTTGGGTATCCCATTGGAGAGGCGTATGCGTTTCCCGTACAACGACGCAACTCGCTTTCTTCAATACCATAGTACAAATTGTACAAATACATTGAACAAATCAACTAGTCACGACTGTTTCCCGAAACCATATTGTCACCAACCTGTCGTTCAGCCTTGTTGGTGAATGATTACACATAGTTGGTGGAGTAATAACTTCTTTAAATGAATCTGTTTTTTTTTTTTTGCTATAAATTACGGACATGGAATCTGAAGACTACTTTTGCTTTATTTCCAGATTTAATCATAGGCTCATTCTCACGTACCAGAGCATGTACACACATACACACTCTTCAAAAACTGTGCTTAAAATCTCTTGACAAACTAAAATGTAAATGACATTTGTATATATAATCGAAATACAAGTACAATATACATTGTACTTAATGATTGCAATGTTAGTTGACTAACGATGCTTTTGGGAAATGCACCCCTGGTTGGGACGGTCCATTCCTGCTTGAAGGTTCACTACTCTGACTCTCTCAATCTAATCAATGGCAGACAATCAAGCATACTCCTTCAGAATGTGATTTCACATGTTTTTCATCTGCTCTTTATCACGTTTTCACTATGCTCTCCTTGCTCTGCCTATCCACTCATTTGTATCCCAACAACCTCGTTGAGATCCCCAGGTCGAAATGAGCTGATCTTCTTTGCTTACCTCAGCCCCATCAATCAGCCTAAGCTCGACTCGATATCCAATCAGCTGTGAGAAAACGCAGGCGCTTTAGGCTCTGGTGATCCAGACCGCAGCTCCGCTGCCGCTGGTCCAGAGCCAGAGAGGACTCCGGGGGCCCGGAGTGTGTGTGACAGCGCAAAGGCTCTGTGGCTTAGGCCCTGCTCAGTCAGGACTAATCCCCCCAAAAGCAATTAACACCCTGTGCAGTGTGGGTAAACAGGGAAGGTGGCTGGGGAGGCATGACTGTCTCTCTGCACAGTGCTCCAGGTGTGAGAGAGCGTCTCATTCAGCTCTGAGATTGTGTTTGCCCCTTGACTCTGCTCGCTGTGTGGGATTAGTCTGCCAAACCTTGGGAGAAAAAAAAAAGAGTGCAGGAGAGAGGGAGAATAGGTGAGTGACAGGTCAAGGGATGATCTTTTTGCCGAGGTCTTTGGTGTGAACCCAGCCATGTCATCCTCCTTATTAAAGACTCCTCTTTCTCTTCATGCACATGCAAACCATATCTCTTTCTTATGGAGACCTGTTAATTTGAAGGCCAGGTTCGCTGGCAGATGTTTAGATCTGTTCCACATTAGCGTAATGATGAATCTGCCTTTTATTTGCATAACGGAATAGACAAAAACTTGTGATTCTGCTAATGATTGGCCTGGGGGGCTGTTTTTTTTTTTTACACTTTTGTAGATCCACCCCCATTCCCCCCCCCCCCCCCCCCAATTTTATTGAAAATGTCCAATGTTCATAAAGGTTTCTTGCATCAAAAACATACATTCATATAGATTTCCATTGTCTCTGCATAATAAAACATACTGCTTTTGCCACTGTATCTTTCTGAGCATTGTTTTTCCTTTACTTTTGATGTATTTCCTGTTGAATATGTCTATCATTTAAATTTTTGAAATGGCTCTGCGATACATACAATTAAACTGTCCAGTGTAGCTGAAATGCAGAATTTAAAAAATACTTATCAAGGATGCCTTAAATTGATCAAAGTGACTTTTTACAAAAAACTTTTTTTTTTTTTCAAATAAAAATTTCCTCAAAGAATCCAGAAAAAATTATCTCAGTTTTCACTTAAACAATAAGCAGCACAACGGTTTTCAATATTGATAATAATAAGAAATGCTTTCTGAGCACCAGGTCAGCATATTAGAATGATTTCTGAAGGATCATGTGAAAATTAAGACTGGAGTAATGATGCTGAAAATTCAGCCATAACAGGAATACATTGAGTTTTACAATATATTAAAATAGAAAAAAGTTATTTTAAATTGTAATTTTACTGTTTTTACTGTATATTTAATCAAATAAATGTAGAATTGGTGACCCCAAATTACCGACCCTAAACTTTTGAACAGTACTGTATGTTAGAGCTATTTATTGAATATCTATTGTGTTTAATATTTATACAGCCAGTGAACAACACTCTAGTGTAGTTGTGTTCTCATGGTAGCTCAAGTCATTAGAAACAGCAGCTCTGCACACAAATTGTTGATGCACAATGTTAATGCTTCCTTTCCTCATGTCTCAATAACTCGTTCGCCAACAGCCTCTTCCATCATTTTAATTTGAATCCGTCTGGTATCTTTTATTGACTGGTGAGATATGATACCAAGCTCCCACAAACACACACCCGTCCCTTTACAAATATCGTACACTAATACACACACAAAGACTTACAGTGTTCTTGTAACCAGTGTGGATTGTAGGGTGGCCTGTGATTGATGCCGTCTCATTTAGAATGCAGAACACCCAACTCTCAGTGAGAGAGAGAGGCTGCTGGCAAGGAATGGGATGTGGAAACTGACACTAATTTATCTGTTGAATTGAATCTCATGTATTACAGAAGAGCGTGACTGCTCTCTCTGATATCTGTGTGCCGTGACAGATATGCGTGGCGAGAGAAATGCGACACTGGGAGAGCAGAGCGAGTGTGTGAGCGTTTTGGCATTTGTGGTCAAATATATGTGTTCACAATAACTGTTTTTTTTTTTTTTTTTTTCCTCAAAATAAACATGATAAAATGTTAGAAATTTCTTAGAAAAATATATATTTTTTAAACAAATAAAAAGTGAAGTAATCTATATTAAATTAACACCCACTGTTTAGATATGAATGTACTGTAGTCTGAATTTGTAAAACTATTTAGTTTACTTTTAGCATTTAATTTTATTTATTTATTACACAAAATATTTTAGAACTTTAAATCAGTTATTATTTTTTATCAGTTATCATCCACAACACCAAAATAATTATTGCTTATCTTATTGCAGTGTAATTTTAGTGTTATTAATATACTATAATAGTATTTATTGATATTTTGAATTTCTATTTTTGTCTTAGTTCTTCAACTTATTGAAACCCATTTTATTTAAGTTAGTTTAATTTAATTAAACATTTAATTTTCGTTGTGGTTCTTTTTGTAAATATACAAAAACTAATATATATATATATATGTCTTGAAAAACAGCAGTCCACTAGAGAGTGTGCACAGAATTTGAAATGTTCGTGTGCTGAACTGTGCACGAGATGGAGCGGGACACGGAAAATGAAGTAGGCCTGGCTATAGTCTACCCGCGGCTTAAGACAACTTTTATTTTCTTTCACACATAGCACAGAGAAACATCTTATAATCCAACCAAACTGCCTATCAAGTGATAGACGAAACTGACAATGATTTTATATTTTTTAAAGGTGCCCTCGAATGAAAAATTGAATTTATCTTGCCATAGTTAAATAACAAGAGTTCAGTACATGGAAATGACATACAGTGAGTCTCAGGGTGCTTTCACATTAGCACTTTTGGTGCGCACCCGGGTTCGATTGACGTCAGAGTTCGGTACGTTTGGATGATGTGAACATGGTCTTCTGAACTCTGGTGCGCACCCGCGAACCGTACCCGAGTCCACTTAAAAAGGGTGGTCTGGGGTGCGGTTCAAGTGAACTCCGGTACGGTTCGCTTCTGATATGAATGCAAACGTACCAAATTGCGGAAGTGAACCGCTATTAATGCCGTATAATTTGATAAAAATGTGTGTTTGTATGTGTGTTTCACTCACTTTCCCGACGAGCTGTAGCGTAGCTTCTCTCATTTCTGCTCGCCTTCAGCATTCTACATTCGCGGCAGATAGACGCAAGAGCCGTTGTGAACAAAACCAACGGTTCAAAAACAAAAATATAAAAGTGAGGAGAGCAACGTTATGCATTTTGCCGCCTTCTCCTGTGCCATCGTTATTAAGCAACGTAGTAAACAGCTGCTGGTTTGATGACGCAAACGAACCGCGGTTCGGACCCAAATAATATAATGTGAACACAGTCCAGTGGGCGCAGGGGGAGGGGGGAGCAATCGAACTCGGGTTCGGTCCAGGCAATCGAACCAAGTGTGAAAGCACCCTCAAACTCCATTGTTTCCTCCTTCTTATATAAATCTCATTTGTTTAAAAGACCTCAGAAGAACAGGCGAATCTCAGCATAACACCGTCTGTTACGTAACAGTCGGGGTGTACGCCCCCAATATTTGCATATGCCAGCCCACGGTCCCAACATTATCATTATGAAAGGCATTTGACAAGGGCAAAACGTCTGGATGTGCATAGCTGAATCAACAGACTAGGTAAGCAAGCAAGAACAACAGCAAAAAATGGCAGATGGAGCAATAATAACTGACATGATCCATGATAACATGATATTTTTAGTGATATTTGTAAATTGTCTTTCTAAATGTTTCGTTAGCATGTTGCTAATGTATTGTTAAATGTGGTTAAAGTTACCATCGTTTCTCACTGTATTCACGGAGACAAGAGCCGTCGCTATTTTCATTTTTAAACACTTGCAGTCTGTATAATTCATAAACACAACTTAATTCTTTATAAATCTCTCCAGCAGTGTGTAATGTTAGCTTTAGCCACGCAGCATAGCCTCAAACTCATTCAGAATCCGTGTAAACAATATAACAGTATACAATACTCACATAATCCGACGCATGCATTTCGCATGCATGACGAACACTTTGTAAAGATCCATTTTGAGGGTTATATTAGCTGTGTAAACTTTCTTAAGGCACTGTTTAAGGCATGCGCGATCTCTGTGGGCGTGGACCACGGGATTTAAAGGGGCCACAGCATAAATCGGCGCGTTTATAATGATGCTCCAAAATAGGCAGTTAAAAAAATTAATAAAAAAAAAAAAATCTATGGGGTATTTTGAGCTGAAACTTCACAGACACATTCAGGGGACTTAGACTTATATTACATCTTTTAAAAACATAATCTAGGGCACCTTTAAACAAATGAAAGGCAATCTGGATAAACATTCACAGCCATGATGTACAGAACACTTTCAAAGATATAGAAGAAAATGAATAAAAACATTTTGGATAAATACACTTTAAAATATATATATTAATAACTGCAGAAAGGCCACACTGCAGATAGATATACATTTCATATGTCGGCAAATCAAATTACATTGGTTAAATTGTCTGTGCGAGCAAGCTACTCTACTAAGCTAATCTACAGCGTAACATTGATGCTTCAATGATAGTTCAATTAAATAACCCAGAGTGATCAATAAATAAATTAAAATTAAAGAAATTATTAAAACAACGAAAGTATAGCTAGAATTGTCAACTTGTCTTTTTAACTGCAGAGACAATAAACGCTAAACTGGAGTGGCAGTCTTTTTAGCTAAACATTCACAGCATCCAAAAATCAAATTACATTAGTCTAAAATAGTTTGAAATCATTTGTAGCTACCCTGCCTGATTGAGAGAGAAAAATCCAGTCTTTCACGCGATCTGCCTGTGTCCGTTTGAGTCTTTTCAAATAGCGCGCTATAGTCAGCTCATTGGCCGGCTGAAGCGCACCGCAGTGTTTGTCGTTGTTGAGTTCTAGGACATGAGCTGTTGGCACAACTTGCATCATACGTTTTTTTTGATCATCTTTTACCATTTCAAAGTGCAGCCAATTCTACACTTTATCCCAGACATTGTTGAAGATTTAATCCCTGCTGTAAAGATGCTCATCTGCCGGTCACGGATCATGGAAGTGAAACTTAAATCGGTCACAGGTTGGATTTATTCACGTACATTAAAAATATTTATTAAAAGCTTCTTTTTTTCTATATTTTTATTTATAGTATTAAAATAATGGGCTGTATATTAACCTATTGGGAAAGAACCGGTAAGTCTATGTAAAATCAGATATTGAGCGCACCCATATATATATATATACACACACACATACAGGTGCTGCTCATATAATTAGAATATTGTGAAAATTAATGTGTTCATTTAAAAATTAAAAAAATGAAACTTTCATTTATACTAGATTCCCTACATGTAAAGTAAAACATTTCAAAAGTTTTTTTTTTTTTTAATTTGTTGATTAGAGCATACATCTAATGAAAGTCCAAAATCCAGTATCTCAAAATATTAGAATATTTATATTTGAGTTTCATTAAATGACCATCCCTACAGTATAAACTCCGGGTATCTCTTCTTCTTTGAAACCACACTAATGGGGAAGACTGCTGACTTGGCAATGGTCCAGGAGACAATCATTGACACCCTCCACAAAGAGATTAAGTCACAGATGGTCATTACTGAATGTGGTGGCTGTTTACAGAGTGATGTATCAAAGCATATTAAATGCAAAGTTGACTGGAAGGAAGAAATTGGGTAGGCAAAGGTGCACAAGCAACAGGGATGACCACAAGCTTGAGAATACTGTCAAGTAAAGCCAATTCAGACACTTGGGAGAGCTTCACAATGAGTCAAATGAAGCTGGAGTCAGCGCATCAAGAGTCACCACACTCAGACATCTTCAGGAAAAGGACTACCAAGCCACTTCTGAAACAAAAAATCTTACCTGGGCTAAGGAGAAAAAGAACTGGACAGTGAACAGTGGTCGAAAGTCCTCTTTTCAGATAAAAGTAAATTTTGCATTTCATGTTGAAATCATGGTCCCAGAGTCTGAAGGAAGACTGGAGAGGCACAGTATCCAAGCTGCTTGAAGTCTAGTGGGAAGTTTCTGAAGTTAGTAATGATTTGGGGAGGCCGTGACGTCTGCTGGTGTTGGTCCATTGTGTTTTATCAAGTGCAAAGTCAATGCAGCCATCTTCCAGGAGATTTTGGAGCACTTTATGCTTCCATCTGCTGACAAGCTTTATGGAGATGCTGATTTCCTTTTCCAGCAGGACTTAAGCACCTGCCCACAGTACAAAAACCACTTCCAAGTGGTTTGCTGACCATGATAATACTGTGTTTTATTGGCCAGCCAACATGCATGACCCCTGAATCTATGGGATATTTTCAAGAGAAAGAATATACAGATGATCTGAAGGCTCAATAGTGCCTAAGCAGTGCCACAGGCTGATCACGTCCATGCCACACTTCACTGATGCTGTAATTTGTGCTAGGAGCAAGTCATTTGCTGTAATATGTGCTGCCGACCAAGTATTGAGTGTACAAATGAACATACTTTAAAGAACTTGAACTTTTCTGTTTTGAAAATCCATTTTTTGATTGATCTTAGGAAATATTCTAATATTTTGAGATACTGGATTTTGGACTTTCATGAGCTGTACATTCTAATCATCAAAATTTAAAATAAAAACTTTTGAAATGTTTTACTTTACATGTAGGGAATCTAGAATATATGAATTTCATTTTTAAAAATAATTTACAATAAAAAAAACTTTTTCACGATATTCTAATTATATGACAAGCACCTGTATATGTATGTGTATGTGTGTGTATGTGTATGTGTGTGTATATATATATATATATAAGGGGTGTAACGGTACACAAAACTCACGGTTCGGTATGTACCTCGGTTTTGAAGTCACGGTTCGGTACAGTTTTCGGTACAGCAGGTGGAGAGAAAACGTCTCGGTTACAAAGGTAACCCTCGTTCCCTGAAGGAGGGAACGGAGACGTACGTCGGACAGACCGACGAATAGGAATCTCGCTAGAGAGGCCAATCTACTTCGAGTGTAACTAAACGAGCCAATGCACATTGGCATGCAATCATATGCATCTGCTGCTCGCCTCGCAGCGCGGGTATATAATGAGCAGCAGGTGCGTTGCATCTTCAGGTTTTCGCTGAGGAGCCGAACCGGATAGGCGGCAGCATCAGCGGGGTACAGCGATTGTGGCGACGGGACGTACGTCTCCGTTCCCTCCTTCAGGGATCGAGGGTTACCTTTGTAACCGAGACGTTCCCATTCAGTCGGTCACGTTCGACGTACGTCGGACAGACCGACGAATAGGAATCCCTACCAAAGCGCCACAGGAGCTGCCCCCTTCCAGCGCTCTGTTGTAAGCCACCTGAACCCCCTTGCCTGAGGATGGTGGGACAGGGCTAACACAGAGAGAGTCGATCACTGCTGTTCCCCAAAACCCATTCAGTGAGACTATTGGATAACGCTGGGAAAGCGTACCCTTCGCTGGGAAGGAACGCTGCGGAAGCCACATCCTTCCCCGAAGGAGTTATGTGGAGAAGTACATATGGACTAACCCTGAAGGGCTGTGCTACATATGGAAGAGCTGGGGTGACTCCAACCCGATGAAGGGTAGGTTCTCCCAGAGGGAAAGACACGGGCTTCGTTTAGGAGCAACCGTGGAACCAACCATATGGGATCCCCGTAGGGTCACACATATGGAACCCAGCCTAAACCCGGTTCTCAAGGATACAACGGAGTATAGGCCTGGCGCCAGACGCTCCGCCACGTCGGCTGCCGAAGGGATATCGGAGGACTCGACAGGGTCTGCCTTGTAGGGACTCTCTGGATAAAAGAAGCGCATGTAGCGCAGCAAGCCGACCCTAAGCCGGGGCCTCTCCGTGCCTCTGACCTGTGGCGAGAACATGGGAGGAGACCGGCTCGACACGAAGGCTATAGTATCTAGCGAACGTGTTAGGTGTCGCCCAGCCCGCAGCTCTACAAATGTCTGTCAGCGAGGCGCCACGAGCCAGCGCCCAGGAGGATGCGACACCTCTCGTGGAGTGAGCATGCAACCTGAGCGGGCAGGGCACACCCTGAGCTTGGTAAGCCAGGGCGATGGCATCCACTATCCAGTGGGCCATCCTCTGCTTGGAGACAGCCTTTCCCTTCTGCTGGCCTCCATAACAGACAAGAGCTGGTCTGAGGTCCTGAGGCTTTAGGTTCTGTCTATGTACAGTCGCAAAGCGCGGACTGGACAGAGTAAAGCCAGGGCTGGGTCTGCCTCCTCCGAGGGCAGCGCTTGCAGGCTCACCACCTGGTCCCTGAAGGGAGTGGTAGGAACCTTGGGCACATAGCCAGGCCGGGGTCTTAGTACCACGTGGCTATCACCCGGCCCGAACTCCAGGCACGATTCGTCGACCGAAAATGACTGCAGGTCCCCTACCCTCTTGATGGAGGCCAATGCCACCAGCAGCAAAGTCTTCATAGACAGAATCTTTAAGTCTGCTGACAGCAAAGGCTCAAAGGGAGCAATCTGAAGTGCTCTCAGCACCAGAGTGAGGTCCCAAGAGGGTATGGAGAGGGGATGAGAAGGATTTAACCGTCTCGCCCCCCCTAAGGAACCTGATGACCAGGTCGTGCTGACCAACAGATTTGCCATCTAAGTGGTCGTGGTAAGCGGATATAGCAGCAGTATGGACTTTTGAGGGTGGAGGGGGGACAGCCTACACTCCTACCCTACTGCAAGAAGGAAAGCACGACTCTGATCGAGCATCTTCGGGGGTCTTCCCGGCGAGAAGAGCACCACTCGACGAACAGGTTCCACTTTGGAGGCGTAAGCACGTCTCGTAGACAGTGCACGTGCCGAAGTGATGGTGTTAAGTACCTCAGGGGGTAAGTCACCTAGAACCTCCGCATCCCGTCCAAGGGACCAGACATGGAGTTTCCAGAGGTCTGGACGCGGGTGCCAAAGAGTGCCCCGTCTCTGAGAAAGAAGGTCTTTCCTCAGAGGGATGGGCCAGGGAGGGGCTGTCGCGAGGAGTGAGAGTTCTGGGAACCAGGTCCGGTTGGGCCAGTAAGGCGCAACTAACAAGACCTGCTCCTCGTCCTCCCTGACTTTGCACAGGGTCTGTGCAAGTAGGCTCACTGGGGGAAACGCATATTTGCGCAGGTCCCGGGGCCAGCTGTGAGCCAGTGCATCTGTCCCGAGTGTCCCCTCGGTCAGAGAGTAAAACAACTGGCAGTGGGAGGTTTCTGGTGAGGCAAACAGGTCTACCTGAGCCTTTCCGAATTCTCTCCAGATCAGCTGAACCACCTGGGGGTGGAGTTGCCACTCTCCTGGCAGCGCAGCTCGTGATAGCTCGTCGGCCACACGGTTGAGCACACCGGAGACATGAATGGCGCGAAGCGACCTCAGATGCTTCCGACTCCACAGGAGGAGATGGCGGGCGAGTTGTGACATGCGACGGGAGCGTAGACCACCTTGACGGTTGATGTACGCAACGGTCGCAGTGTTGTCCATACGGACCAGTACATGCTTGCCCTGAAGCAGGCCTTTGAGGCGGCTCAGAGCAAGGCGTACTGCCAGCAACTCGAGGCAATTGATGTGCCAATGCAGATGGGGTCCCGTCCAAACCCCTGAGACTGCATGCCCGTATTACGTGGCACCCCAGCCGGTGGCAGAAGCATCTGTGAACACCACAGCATGCCGGGACACCTGTTCTAAGGGCACTCCTGCCCGAAGAAACAAGGGGTCCGACCACGGACTGAAGGTTCGGCGGCACTCCTGAGTGATTGACACCCGGAACGTGCCGCGCTGCCACGCCCATCTCGGGACTCGGCCGTGAAGCCAGTGCTGAAGCGGTCTCATATGAAGCAGACCGAGCGGTGTTACAGCCGCAGCAGCCGCCATATGCCCCAGGAGCCTCTGAAAGAATTTCAGTGGGACCGCTGTCCTGCCATTGAACGTATTCAGGCAGTTCAACACTGACCGAGCACGTTCCTCTGTGAGGCGTGCTATCTGCTCGACCGAATCCAACTCCATACCGAGAAAAGAGATCCTCTGCACCGGGGCGAGTTTGCTCTTTTCCCAGTTGACCTGAAGCCCCAACTGGCTGAGGTGTCTGAGCACCAAATCCCTGTGTTTGCACAACTGATCCCGGGACTGTGCTAGAATGAGCCAGTCGTCGAGATAGTTGAGAATGCGAACACCCCGTTCTCTCATGGGAACAAGGGCTCCCTCCACGACTTTCGTGAAGATGCGGGGAGACAGGGCCAGCCCGAAGGGTAGGACTCTGTACTGATATGCTCGACCTTCGAACGCGAATCTCAGGAATGGCCTGTGTCGCGGAAGAATTGAAACATGGAAGTACGCGTCCTTCAGGTCAATCGCTGCAAACCAATCTCGGGGACGGATGCACTCGAAAATGCGTTTCTGCGTGAGCATTTTGAATGGTAGCTTGTGGAGGCTCCGATTCAAAACTCGCAGGTCCAAGATCGGTCGTAACCCGCCGCTTTTCCTGGGTACAATGAAGTAGGGGCTGTAGAACCCCGACCTCAAATCGGCTGGAGGGACCGGCTCTATCGCGTCCTTCGCCAGTAGGACTGCGATCTCCGCCCGCAGGACAGGGGCATCTTTCACTGTAGTGAAGAGGATGTCCCTGAACTTGGGGGGGGGGGGCCGGGCGAACTGAATCGCAAAGCCGACCCTGATGGTCCGAAGGAGCCAGCGAGACGGACTGGGGAGCGCTAACCCGGCTCGCAGAGACCGTACAAGCAGGACCAAAGGGACCACCGGGCAGCGAGGTGGAACACAGGGACGCGGCTCGGGGGGCTCTCTTTGTGAGGCGGCCCGAAGCGGCGTCACAGTGTGCTAGGCAACACTTACCTGGCTCCACGGATGGACAGAGGGAGCAGTCGAGGCTTTGGCTGCCCGCTGCTCGCTGCTGTCCGCTGGCGACAGAAGAGGGGGATGAGAGTGGTGAGGTTTTTCTCCTCCCACTGCTCTCCAAACCCTCTTCAGACCTGGAAATGGAGGAACTGCTCTTTAAAATTTGGGTACCGCTGCCTCTTGGGTCAGTGGCGGAACAGAAACAAACCCAATAAAGGATTTACCACCTGGCCCTCCTCCAGGGGTGGAAGAGCAGCCCCACCCATCTCTGGGTCGCCCGTCTCAGGGGTGATTCTCACCAACCAGTTAAACAGCTGCAGAGACGGGAGGCGTCATCTCCCCGCAATGGATACAGCAGAGCCTGCTGGGCCGGAGTTTCTTGCAGGGGACGACACCCTTGGTGACGAGCAGACTGAGGGGCGGCCCAAGAGGAACTCAATGGTTTGTCATGGGAAGCTCCCCTATCCGCTACTAACTGAGGAGAACCGCTGGGCTCAGTCCTCGACAGTGTCACCGAAAGGCCACCTCGTAAGATGGGAGCATTGAGAAAGCATTTAGCTTGACAACCTCTCACACCTCACAAGGTAAGCCAGGGGGCACTTCTGGACCACGGAGGTGGACATCGTCTGGCTGAGGGCCTGCGCCGTGACATTGATCACGGTTAGTCAACAAGCGCAGCTCAACCCCAGCACAGAACTACCCTCATGCAAAAAGAGTGCCTTGGCCTCACATGCAGGGTGGGTGTGGTCTGTGTACAGCCACCCCATCCAAGAGGGTAGTGAGAGAGGAAAAACTTATGCAGATTGGCACCTTTGGCATTCCATATTTATGGCACCAATATACCCCCATACTGCCAAGTTTTCCATGCACATCTGGAAGACCCAGGAAAGCATGGCTGTAAACTCTGAATCTGAGTCAGCATAAGCACACACCATTACAGTGGGCAGCGTCACCCTCATTTCCAGAGCATAACAGCACTCTCTCCGATGCTGCAATCGACGTCTGTCCCTCAGCTGGAGCTCTGAATGAAATGCTAGGTTCCCGTATGAAAAGGACCAGCAATCCAATCCAGAAACTGCACAGCTTGCAATGCGCTAGAGAGGGAGGGGCCCTAGGGGGTTGGTTCCCCGAAGGAACCCCTCAACCTCATGTCACCCAAGCCATATCAGCAAAGTAGACCTCTTCTGGTGCACCAGAGAGGGCGCTACAATGGAGATTACGCAAGGGAACCGCGCATCTAGAGCGCCGAGCGAGCGCTGGGTTGCCGTGACAACCCGCGCTGCAGCCCGGCAGCTCGACGGCACACGACACGCAGAGGAGCGAGAGGTTTGCTCTCGCTGATCTCCGCGGTCTCCCAGAGTGTCGGGCAGAGCCGCGGCTGTGCTTTTACACACAAGCGGCAGCTGGCCAACAACAGAGGGGACTCAAGCTTCCCGGAGAAAGAAGAGTCACGACCGGCGTGTCGACGTGATCATGTTCTCATATGAAAACATGAACACCCACGAACATCATTTCAGCACGCGCCCAGACATGCGAAACGGTGATCGTGGCCGTCAGTGAGGACAGGAACGATCGCATCCAGAAACACAAGTAGGATGTCGTCTTTAAAAAGACGCGAATCTACTTGTGTAAGCTCTTTCAGGGACTTTACTCTTTTAGAAGTGCTGAAGCACGCAGGGGAACGGCCACCGCAACACAGACAGGGATTGTGTGCAGCCTGTCATGTGCTTTCTCTCTCTTTGAAGGCGCTCACTCTTACCAGCCGTAAAAACGGCTTTTCAGCGCTCAAAAGCGCACCGTACCGGCCGTGAGAACAGCCTTCTGACGCTGTCAAACAGCTATTTGCTCAAAAACGGCAAACGAAACAGAAAAAGAGAGGACGTCGACCCCGCTGCTGTGCTGTTCGCCCGCACTCGGAAAAAAAGAAGTTCAACCAAAAGCTTGACTCGTCTTCTAGCAGACACTCGCTTGCAGAGAACAGGAACAACACCGTTCGGCTCCGAAGCGAAAAGCTGAAGATGCAACGCACCTGCTGCTCATTATATACCCGCGCTGCGAGGCGAGCAGCTGATGCATATGATTGCATGCCAATGTGCATTGGCTCGTTTAGTTACACTCGAAGTAGATTGGCCTCTCTAGCGAGATTCCTATTCGTCGGTCTGTCCGACGTACGTCGAACGTGACCGACTGAATGGGAACTAAACATAAAATTGCTTTTTTTTATTATTAAACAGAGGTTTACTGAACAAATTGTGTTTTTGTCTTTAAATATATTAAATTAAATTAAAACTAAAAGTTTCTTAAGGATAAAAAAAAGATCTCTGCTAATGCTATAAACTATGTAGGGAGCCCTAACTTGAAAGAAGCCCAAACTATTAGCCTAATTCAATTGCTTTTTATTTTTAGATGAAATAATCAACACTCAAATAACAAATTGTATGCAAACCTGTAAGCTGCACCTAAGGCAGTTTTTGCATTAACTTCTAAATGTTTTTACTCCAATTCGTTGTTGAAATATAATCATTTCTACACAGTGGCTGTTATTTTAACATCAGATTTATTTAAACATACATTAAATAGCCAATATATTCATTATTTTACTTAATCTTTTAGTGATATCCTGATTAGGCTAATACAGTGCATATATTAAGCGAAAGAGTTCATTTCTCTAGCGAACTAACAAGCTGTGAACACTGAATGGCTTTTCTGAGGTAAATGCATAATGACATATTGTTGAATACGGACGCTTTCATTGATGTCTTTCCACCGTTGAAACACTGAATGAGCGATTACATGAGATATGACCGTTTCAGTAAGTTGTACTGAATCTTGCAACATACCTTCAGATGTTCTTTCATGTTTATTCTGTAACTAGTATTAAGGAGGAAGAGATGAACACATTCACCTGCGCTCCGCGCTCGCGCTGCCGGTTGAACTGCCTGTACAGTGATCTGTCACCCCACATCAAAGCACGTCAAAATGGCATTTTCTGTTTAAACTTCATGATTTCGTGGACAGAATTTGAAGGATGACACTTTGTTTCTTATCGAAAGTAACAAAACGCAGAGCTTATTGCGGTTATTGGTGGTGAATATTGGTTGCAATGTAATGCTTCGGTACACACGTGCACCGTACCGAAAGCCCTGTACCGAAACGGTTCGGTACAAATACGTGTACCGTTACCCCCCTTATTTATATATATATATATATATATATATATATACACACAAATATATAACACTGTCTTATTGGTGAGAATTATAATTTCATATAAGAATTTAGAATTTATTCATTTCATGCCAGTAGATTTATGTTAATAAAGAAGAATATATAGTTATTCAAACATTTTACCATCTAGCTTTGACCTTTACAGCTGAGTTGTCAGAGATGGAGGATGTTCATTTCATTTACAGTATATGGAACTGGACACTGAAGACAGCTGAACCAGAGACCGCAGACAGAAATGATCCAATCCCCCTGTAGGGACAGTAGTTTCTATCACCACACAGATATCTGAGAGCTCTGTATGGGCAAATGTGGCCCTCGTGCATATACAGTGTTTGATTCATGGCTGTCAATCTCCCATGTGCTGCTCAGGGGTCTCCTTACATTGAACTTCGATGATGGGTGAATGAAGCACTGGGATGCATTAGTCCATCAAGAGTCTGACGCTAATGAATGATAATAGTGCTAATAGTCTTTCTCCCTGACTGCCCAGTCACTAATCACTGTATTACTTTGACAACACTAAAACTGTGTGGATGTATGGTTTAGCCACCTGTAAAATCTGACAAAAATGCTCTATTCCATGTAATGAAAGTAAATGGGGACTGGGACTGTAAAGAAAAAAAACAAAAAAAAAGACATGATAAAATTATCATAAAAGTAGTCCATATGACTTGTGTGCCATATTCAAAGTATTCTAATAGCTTTAATATCTGTAATAGCTTTATAATGGCTGTGAGGAACATGCCAATATTTAGTTCAATATTCATGGAAACTATTCCCTTTATCTGTAGCTCTCAAATTTATCTACTTAGAATTGTCATTTAGTACTGAACCTGTGACATTTACATCTTTGTAAAGTGTTAAATTGTTAAACACAGGGTTTTTCCTCATTAGGTCATGTTTTGATGGAGAGAGGTTGTAATTGGCTCGTTGTTCTGTGGGCAGATGCCCAAGGCGGTGATCCAGAGATTGCACATTACAAACGTCTCACATGCACATGGGTGAACTTCACCAGAAACAGCCATGCTCTGCTGCACTGCACCCATGAGAGGGGAGAATGGGAGGACTCAGTGGAGTAAAATAAATATAACTCAACGAATGAGACAATGCAACCAAAACAAACTGGATGACAGAAAAAGAAAAAGAAAACCTGCTAAGGTCACAGTCAGGGTTAAACTCAGTTAACTCAAATTGATAACCTAGTGATTGCTTTCATAGCTCAAGAGACTTAAAGGGTTAGTTCACCCAAAAATGAAAACTGCTCACCTTCATGTCGTTCCATACCCGTAAGACCTTCGTTCATCTTCGGGACACAAATTCAGATTTTTTGATGAAATCTGAGAGGTATATGACTCGTCCATAGACAGCAATTTAACCACCACTTTCAAGGTCCAGAAAGTTACTAAAGACATCATTAAAATAGTCGATATGACTGCAGTGGTTCAACCTTAAATTTTATGAAGCGTCAAGAATACTTTTTGTGCACAAAAACAAAACAAAACTAATGACTTTATTCAACAATATCTTCTCTTCTGTGACATTTTTCTACGCGGTTTACATTTAGAGCTTCCAGGTTCTCACAGATTTCATCAGAAATATCTTAATTTGTGTTCTGAAGATGAATGAAGGTCTTACGGGTGTGGAACGACATGCGGATGAGTAATTAATGACAGAATTTTCATTTTTGGGTACACTTTAAATACCCGGATAGTGCACTTAAATTAATTAAAAAAGAAAAACAGGGTTGGACACCTAATGCGTTTAACTGTCGCAGCTTTAATTAATGGAGGGGGAGGGGCTTTCATACTCTGGTGCTGAATGACAAAATAACCTTATAAAGTTCATACACTACATAGTTCAGTACACACAGTACATAAGTTCATAGTGTATAAGTGTATAGTGCATCATTTGGGAAACAACTATTTTAATGAAACATGGGAGGTTTCTGTCCCTCCATTAAAAGTCCAAGTATCCAAAAAGGTCATAAAGTCATTGTAAAATTAATCCATATGAATAAGATTGTTTAATCCAAGTCTTGTGAAGAGGATACAATCTCTTTCTATGATGATCAGATTTAATTGAAGCTTTTATTTAATTGATGATTGACACATACGTAGAGCACATCACTCTATGTATGTGTTGTTATTGTTTAGATGTAAATAGAAGCCTAAATTAAATCTGTATTAGTAGGGTTATGTTACGTGCTGGTGTGTATAGACAAGGCTTATACAGAAATCCACAATTATACAGGCTTTATTAATAATCCAGGAGCAGGTAGACAACATCAACACAATAACTAACAATAGGGAGTGCAGGGAGTGAGTCCAACTTAAAGGGAGTGCAGGGAGTGGGTCCAACATAAAGGGAGTGCTGACGAGGACAACAGGTGCTGGGAATCCGGGGAGATGGTGGGAAGACTGATGAGGGAAGTGCAGACAGGTGTGGAGAACAGGAGGATGCTGGGAACTGGAGTCTGGGAAGGCGTGAATGTAACAGGTTCATAGGGTTTCATTTTATGATGCCTTTATGAACTTTTTGGATCTTCTAAGTTTGGGTTACCAGGACTTTCAGTGAAGGAACAGAAACCTCTCAGGTTTCATTAAAAATATCTGCATTTGTGCTTTGAAGATTTACCAGTGTCAGGGTTATGTTTAGTTTCATTGTGTTTTTGTTCATGTGTCATGGTTTTTATATATATATATATATATATATATCTTTTAGGTTTAGCCTTCATTGTTTCTTAGGGTACGTTTACACAGCAACAATGTACTAAAAAAAAAGATTTTGAAAAGATTCACATACAGGCGGCATCTTTGTCAAAATGATCCCCGTTCACATGGATCCACAAAAATGACTAAAAATGCTGTATTATGCATGCCAAGCCTGTAGTTGCCAGTTTCATCACTGAGATCATCTTTCGTCACAGAGATCGTATAGTTCCCTTGTTAACTCGTTTGTATTTATACTCCTGGTTCTGTTCAGTTCAATGTCAGTTCTCGTCTTTGTTGGAAGTCTGGTTAGTGCTTGTATTTCTCCTGATATTCTCCTTTGTGTTCTCTTAGTCTACTAAAGACTGTATATTTAGATTCCCTGCGTCATGCGTTTGCTTACCACCGCTATGACAGTAACAACCAAAGTCTTATGGGTTTGTGTCGGAACGACATGAGTGAGTAAATGAAGTAAACCATCCCTTTAGTGGAGATCTCAGTTATGTTTCAACATTTGGATGTTTCTAAAACTGAAATAAAACTAAAAATAGACACTATTCAGACAGTTGTGGGCACATTGTAAGAATAGAAAGCAATGAAATAAATGTGGATAGAGTTTATAGGGAAATTCTTGACTTTTCAAGACTGATCTATCTTGAGCACAGTTTGAGATGCTGTTGATCTCTAGAGGAGACATTTAGACGAGGCATTTTTTTGCAGCTCCATTTGGTGATGCTGCTGCAGTGCCGGCACTTCACATTTAAGCAGTCCCCTATTTGATCTGCATTTAATTCTGTTTCTGTCTAGGAGAAACAATTGAAATATTAAAGAGATCTCATTTCCTATAGAGTTTCCTATGCAATCATGTCCTTGTGTGGCAGCTCGTTTATTAAAGAAAGAAAATAAAGCATGGCTCTGGGTCGGGTACGAGTGTGATGTGCATGAGGAGGGATGTTTGTGCCCTATTAAGCTCACCTTCTAGCTGCAGTACATCTCTAATGCCTATTAGCCTGGACGCTTGATGGCCTACTGAGTGTCATTAGCAAATCACAGGGCATTTTCACCTCGTTCGTCTCAGAGAGTCCCGTAATAATGCAGTATTCTTCACCCTATTAAATTTCACTCCTTAATTTTATCAGACAATTCTCTTTGCAACATTTTGTGATGGGCACAAAACCAGTCATTTGATTTGATGATGCAGAGATGTGCTGTTATTTTTCTTCAGTATTTCACAGAGAGCTTAATTCCTGTTCCAGGTAATCAGTAGCACCACCCAGGCATACAAAAGAGTTTTAGACAGGAACTTAAACCGCTCAAATGAGCTTGAACCACACAAACAGGCACATCTTCACATACAGAGCGTCTAATTACAATTACAATATTTTTAGTGAGATGCAGCGTTTATATGTAGATGTGGACAATCAGTCATCTCTACAGATCCTGTGTGTCATCCATGTCTTTGCTTAGGATTCGGAGATCTGAAAAGACTCTTCACTAGCCCACTCAAACAAATGTAGTCAATGGATATTAAATATGTACTTCTTTTGGCTCTGATCTGAGAATTATAAATAACTTTGCATGTTCTTTCAGGTGTAATAACAAAAGTTCTCATACTGACGGTTTTTTAAAATGATTTTGCTTATATTAAGGTAGAAAAGTAGCCTGCAGTGTCATCCCAAAAGTACTAAATTATTAGTATGAATATTTCTGCATTACATAACAAAATATCAAATGAAATATTTATTTTAAAGAAATGTAGCACAAACACTATTTTTTCTAGCAAAACATTTCACAATTTGTTTTATTATCATTTTGAATAGCTTTTTTTTTCATTATGTCTTAAATATCTAAAATACTTTTTGAGGTCAGTGTATGTTAAAATATTTTATACTTTTTATTTCTAATAGTGATTTGATTAATGACATTGCAATTTTAATTTTCAGCAAATGTTCCACTACAGATAATGATCAATGTCAGTTTAAAAACGAGATTACATAACATTTGAATATATATTCATGGTATAACGCCATGTCACACACTGTCCATCAGAGTTTCTTTCCATACTTTTCTGGTGTCGGTTTCATCACAGTTAGATCAGAATATGCATCTGTTGCCCTTTTTGCCATTGTTAAAATTCATAGCAAGCAAGTCAATTAGCCATGAATCCAACATGCAAGAAATAGCTTTGAGATTTGCAAACATTTTTTGGTGTTAACTTCTATGCAGTCAACCACAACTGCTCTGAGTGTTGATGTATGTGTATTTGTGTGCGTACTGGAAGAGAAGGTCCTCATTGCATAAGCATGTCTCCTCATATGCAGTCACAGAGCAGGACACCGTACCAAGCAAGGGTTTTGCATATATTTGTGATTTGATGGTACAATGACAGAACTCAACGATAACTGAAAATGAAAAAGAGAGAGTGTGGCACACACAGGGAGATAGAGCACTAGTTAAAGTAGTACAGAGATCCTGGCCACCTGCCAATCACTCTCCCCTGCTTTCCTCTCTTTCCTTCTCTGTGGTTGTTTCTCCATGGGAGAGTGAGCAGGTGTGTGAGAGGTGGGTGTCGGGGCTTCTTGCGGCTCCTGTCAGCTGTGAGGAGGGTTTTCCTGCTCAACAGCACCTTGTTCCCGTTGCTCAGCATCTGATTGGGATGCATATTCATTTTCAGAAATGATGTAAACTTTATGAAACCCTCGGTCACAAGTTATAGAGTTAAAATTATTTTATTTTAAATTTTTTATTTAAATTTTATTTTTAATTTTATTTTTTTCCTCAAAGAAAGTCAGCTGGGTCCAAAAAACATTGGACCCCATTGATTTTCATTGTATGGATAAAAAACACAGATACCTTTCTTAAAATATGAAGAAATAAATGAAGAAGAACTAAATTATTGTATCACTTTGCAACTCTGTTGTTGTGGAATATTCCTTGCATTATTATGTCACCAATATGAAAACTTGAGGAACAAAATTACAACAGTTTTCCTTTTTTTTTTTTTTATCTCTTTTCTGAGTGACCATATGACTTACTATGATTTACTGTCACAAATTCGCAATTAAAAAATAAATAAATGAATAAATATATATATATATATTTTTATATTATTTTTTCTTCCATTCACCCACCATTCACTGTACATTCACTTACACAAATAACTGCTAAAAAAGAAAATAAAGAAAAAAAAAAAACATTTCACGACTGGTCAGGGAAGTTATTTAATTAATCAGTTAATTATGTATGTTTCAGTGTTGGCATAGTTACTATGTTTTGTCTTCATAGTGCAGTATGGATTTGTCAGTGAACCGATCATGATCTACATCTAAAGATCTACATTGTTCTCCCGATTTGAGATCTCTGATTATGTCCCAGCAGCCCAGGGGAGCGGTGAGTGTGATCAGGGTATGAGGACAATCTGCTCTGCACCTTGTAAATTAGATTTGCGAGGCACTTAACAGCTGAATGCAACACATTCTCTTAGAGCTTGTGACCTCTAAATTAAAGAGTTTTAATTGCTGCACGATGGCAGCTTTTTAGAAGAAGCAGGATGGAGGGGAAAGGTAAAAGAAGAAAAACCAGCGAAAGTTTGCAATGTTCTCATTTGATTCTGAACACAGAGCATGGCTGAGCCACGGGTATCGTGAAGGAGACAGTTTGATGCAGTGTGACAGAGATCAGGCTGTGTTTAATGATTTCCTCTCTTCACTCTGCAGATCTCATTGTTTGGTCCGTCACGCGCTCGCTCCGTTAATAATGGAGCTGGATGCATCTTTACACTGATTGTGTTTGCTGCATGTTTGCCCGTTCTTTTCTACAGAGAGCCACAGGAACAAGAACTGATTATATGTGAAACAAAGTTTAGATGGAGTCTTTAAAAATCATGTGCTTATTTCTTTTTCTTCAAAAATTATAAATGTATAGTGAGCCATCATCTCCTATACTGAAAGATTTTGTACAATGCATCTACTGCTCTGTCTTAAAACATAGGCTGCTGCTGTCTAAGACAGAATTCTACTTTCTAAAGGGACACTTAATGATTGGCGCACTGCATTCTGGGACTGTTTTTGGCCGAAATGAGGCTGCATATACCTTTTAAAAACCACTTTGCAAATGGAAAGACTTAAAATCCTGCCTGTAAAGGAAACTCATACATTTTTGAATAGCGCAATTATGTATACAGCATATAGTATAGCATAAATGGCAGTTTCATTTAGCATATGGTGGAATGTAACAGGAAGTGATGTAAATGGGACCTTATGCCCCAATCGCAACATAATATAGAATGCTAAAGAGTGTGATTCTGCGTAAAAATTCAGTAAATATGTTAATATGTTAATAACAAATATTTCATGGAATTTTATACATCCCATCAGTGAGATTAATGTAAAGTGGTGTCCTTAATCTAAATGGTGAATGTATCATTTGCTGTTGCTAATGCAAACGGAGAGAAGTGTAATGATCTCATTAGTATTCTTTGGTATTCATGTGTAAAGCATATTTCATATACAATAGGATAGACCTTACATTTACATTTACATTTAGTCATTTAGCAGACGCTTTTATCCAAAGCGACTTACAAATGAGAGTAGTAGAATCAATTAAATCAACATGAGAACAACAGTATGTAAGTGCTGAGTGAAGTCACAGTTATGTCAGTAAAGTGCTCATAGCGATTTTTTTATTTTTTATTTATTATAAATAAATACACAGATAGGAAAACAATATTAGTCAAGGTAAGTGCTACTACTACTGGGTCAAGTGCTGACGAAAAAGATACGTCTTTAGCATTTTTTTGAAAGTGGCTAGAGACTCAGCAGCTCGGATAGAGCGTGGCAGGTCCACCAGCCAGGAACAGTCCCGGAGAAGGTCCGTGAGAGTGATTTTGTGCCCCTATGTGATGGCACCACAAGGCGCCGTTCACTTGCAGAACGCAGGTTTCTGGAGGGCGCGTAAGTCTGAAGTAGTGAGTTAAGGTATAGCGGTGCAGAGCCAGCTGTCGTTCTGTAAGCAAACATCAGAGCCTTGAATTGGATGCGAGCAGCTACTGGCAGCCAGTGCAGACTGACGAAGAGAGGAGTGACGTGCGCTCTCTTCGGTTCGTTGAAGACCAGTCTTGCTGCAGCATTCTGGATCAGTTGCAGAGGCTTGATAGTGCATGCTGGAAGGCCAGCCAAGAGAGCATTACAGTAGTCCAGTCTGGATAGAACAAGAGCTTGGACAACAATTTGTGTGGAATGTTCAGATAGGAAGGGTCTAATCTTCCTGATGTTGTACAAGGCAAATCTGCAGGACCGGGTCGTTGCTGCAACATGATCTGTGAAGGTTAGACCATCATCCATCACCACTCCAAGGTTTCTGGCTGTCCTGGAAGGAGAGATGGTTGAAGACCCAAGTTGAACTGAAAGGTTGTGATGAAGTGTTGGGTTTGCACCGATCACAAGCAGTTCCGTTTTTGCAAGGTTGAGTTGGAGGTGGTGGTCCTTCATCCAGGCAGAAATGGCTGTCAGGCAGGCTGTGATGCGACCAGCAACCGTCGGATCATCTGGTTGGAATGAGAGGTAGAGTTGTGTGTCATCAGCATAACAGTGATGGGAGAAACCATGATCCTGAATGACCGATCCTAGTGATGACGTGTAGATGGAGAAGAGAAGTGGACCAAGCACAGAGCCCTGAGGTACCCCAGTAGCAAGATGATGTGAGTTGGACACCTCACCTCTCCAAGATACCCTGAAGGACCTACCTGAGAGGTAAGACTCGAACCACTGGAGCGCGGTTCCCGTGATGCCCTTCGACATGAGTGTAGACAGGAGGATCTGGTGGTTCACTGTGTCAAAGGCAGCAGACAGGTCCAGCAAGATGAGTACTGATGATTTTGAAGATGCTCCTGCCAGTCTCAGGGCTTCAGTGACTGAGAGCAGGGCAGTCTCAGTAGAGTGGCCACTCTTGAAACCAGACTGGTGGTTGTCAAGGAGGTTGTTCTGTGAGAGATAAGTAGACAGTTGGTTGAATACAACTCTCTCAAGTGTCTTAGCAATGAAAGGAAGAAGGGATACTGGTGTGTGCAGGTAGAATTGAGGAGGAGATGGCCTGAAGAAGAGGAGTGGGGATAGGGTCTAGCGGACAGGTAGTAGGGTGATTGGAAAGAATGAGTTTGGAAACATCTGCCTCAGAAAGCATGGAGAAGGAGGGGAGAATTTGTGTGTTTTCAATTAAGATGTTCTTGTCAGTGTGTGGTGTGGAGAACTGGCCGCTGATGGTTGTTATTTTATGTGTGAAGAAAGTGGCAAAGTCATCAGCTGTAAGAACTGATGTGGGAGGGAGGGGAGGAGGGCAAAGAAGAGAAGAGAAGGTTTTGAAAAGTGTTCGGGAGTCATTTGAGTTAATTTTAGTGTGATAGTAGGAGGTTTTAGCATTGGAGACATTAGTAGAGAAAGAAGAAAGGAGTGACTGATATAAGCTAAGGTCAGTAGGATTTTTAGATTTGCGCCACTTCCTCTCTGCAGCCCTGAGTCTAGACCGATGCTCACGGAGAACATCAGAGAGCCAGGGGGCAGAGGGGGTGGCGCGGGCTGGTCTGGTTAAAAGGGGGCAGAAATCATCTAAGCAAGATGATAGAGTGGTGCAGAGAGTGTCAGTAGCAGTGTTAGTGTCCATTGATGAGAATTGGTTAGCGGGAGGAAGTGTGGATGAGACCGAAGAGGATAGATGAGATGGTGAGAGGGAGCGTAGGTTTCGCCGAAAAGTGACGTGTGGTGGGGTGTGTGATGAGTTGGGGGTCAGGTTGAGTGTGAAAGTAATGAGAAAGTAGTCTGAGGTGTGTAGTGGAGTAACCAGTGTATTGTCGGTGGAGCCACAGCGTGTGTAGATGAGGTCCAATTGGTTACCTGATTTGTGGGTAGCTGAGGTAGCCACTCGCTTGAGATCAAATAAGGCAAGCAGCGTGTGGAAGTCAGCAGCCTGAGGTTTGTCTAGATGGATGTTGAAATCACCAAGTACTAGCAGAGGAGTGCCATCCTCAGGGAAGGATGAGAGTAACACATCCAACTCCTCCAAGAAGTTACCTAGCTGACCTGGGGGACGATAAACAACTACAACATGAATTTTAGTAGGGTAGGTGATGGTAATTGCATGTGATTCAAATGAGCCATTTTCAGAGAGAGATGGTAAAGGATTGAACTTCCATTCATTGGACATAAGCAAACCAGTACCACCACCCCTCCCAGTCTGGCGTGAGGTGTGAGAGAAAGTGAAATTAGAGGAGAGGGCTGCTGGTGTGGCAGTGTCCTCTGGTTTGATCCATGTCTCAGTCAGAGCCATGAGATGGAGATCTGAATAAGTAGCAATAGCTGTGATGAAGTCTGCTTTGTTGACAGCAGACAATTCCAGAGGCCAATCGAAATAGAAAACAATGTACTAGGTGACATGGGTAAAGAACGCAGGTTGTTATGGTTGCGCTGCTTACAGCGTGTAGCATGCGATTTACGAGGGTTAGTAATAGTGAAACCTTGAAAACATATGGGTAGCTTTTTAAAACAAAGCCTTTTATGTATGTGCAACATTTTTTCCCTACTAATTTAAGTTCTAACCAGTCTTTAGAAAGGCACCAGGTTTATTATATTGTAGTTTTGACAATTTCTGTAGTTTTTATATTGTTGTATGTTTGCTTTTTCAGTTTTAGTTTAATTTTTATTTTGTAAATAGTTTCAGCAATCGCTTCATCTACATTTTTTACATCAATCAGACATCTTACGGTTCTTAAAGAGCCCCTAACGGGACATGGTGGTGAAAATACAGTATGAGATTTGAGGAAAAATACTGTCAGTGATTTTGCATTCTCATGGAAATGTTTTGCGTTTGCATTCACTCGCAAAGAACGCAAAAGTTTTGCAAGGGAACGCAACGTTTCTCAGGGAATTGGAAAAGGTTTTGCAAAGTGAAGTTTTTTGAGGGAATGCAAAACATTTGCGAGAGAACACAAAAGCATTGATTTTTATTCCAATCTCATATTTTTTTTTTTTTCTTCACCATGTCCCCTTAGGGACTCCATAGATTCTTGTTTGATTGGTAACACTGAGAAAAAAAAAAGTAAAAAAGGTAACAAAACAATTTTTACTCAGAAGTTGCTAGTAAATTTCACACATAACGTAATTAAATAGAAACATTTAATTAAACATGAAATTTTTAAGTACTCTATTCTCTACATGCTCTAAAAATAGTTTCATTTACAACTTTATTTTATTACATACATATATATATATATATATATACACACACAACTATATATTACTTAACATTTTCACAGAATACTTTTGATTCAATCAAATTATTCAAGATTCATCAGATTATTCAAGATTGTTTAAACATTAAAAAAGTATTTATTTATAATTTTTCTGTAACTTCATTGAGTTGTTGTGTATATTTTAGTATATATTTCAGTTTAGTCTTTTTTTACCGACATACTTTTGTAATTTTTGTCTTTTCAGTAGTTTTAATCAATCAAATTAAGTTGGTTCGTACAGATTTTTACATGTCTTAAGTTAAATATGTAAACACATTTACATTTTAGATGCTCTCTGTATGTTATTGTACGCATCAGTGCCTTGCTTATAAAAAAAACGATGTGCACTTTACACACAGATACCTCTGAATATTAATGAGATCAGGTAGAGAGAAGAGGAATAAGGAGGAGTTGAGAAGGAAAGTGAGAAGCAAAGAATTTAATTGACAGCGTCAGGAAACAGTGATAGATTGCCTGATTACTGCCCTGGCAAGGCTGGACTCACAGATGGTACATTAACAGCTGCCCTGTGCCCAAACACCATCCCGTCCCTTCATTCCTCCAATCTGCATTTATCCTCTCTCATCACCCCTACCTGTCAGTTTCTGTCTCGCCTCAGTCCTTTAGGTCCTCCTGATTTAGTTTTTTTCCAGAGTTTAGAGAAATGGATTTTATTTTTTGGCAGAAGACTTTCCTTAATAATACTTGCTTTAGTCAGATTGAGTCATAGCATACTGAAGAAATATTATAGCGATTCTAACAATTTATTGTAATTAGTGGTGCTTTCTCTACAAAAAAAAAAAAAAAAAAAAAAAAAAAAAAACTAAGTATTAAACAGACATAGTGTGTGTCTGTGTGTGTGTTTTCACAGTTTGGACAGGTGCGCTCCCTGTTGCACTGCGCAGGGATTACACTGTGGTGAGAGCCAGTGCCAAACTCCAGCAGCGAGAACACACTGCCAGAGCTGTGGGACCTTAATATCATATCATTAATAATATCAGTTTCTAAACACACACACATTCACCCTTCCACCGCCAGACCCTTATATTGAACCTAGAGAACAGGTAGGGAGTGTGAATGCTATATATGTTTATGCCCATGGCAGAGATTCAACAAGGTGCTGGAAACATTCCTCAGAGATTTTGGTCCATATTGAAATAATAGCAACACACAGTTGCAGCAGATTTGTTTGTTGCACATACATGATGCACATCCAAAAGGTACTCTATTGGATTGAGATCTCTTGGCTGTGGAGGCCATTAGAGTATAGTGAACTCATTGTCATGTTCAAGAAACCAGGAAGTAGCCATCAGAAGATGGGTTACACTGTGATCATAAAGGGATGGACATGGTCAGCAATAAAACTCAGGCTGTGGTGTATAAACAGTGCTTAATTGGTACTAAGCTGCCCAAAGTGTGCCAAGAAAATATCCCCCACACCATTACACCCCCAGCAGCAGCATGAACCATTGATACAAGGCAGGATGGATCCATGCTTTCATGTTTTTTTTATGCTAAATTCTGACCCTATAACAGAAATCCAGTCTTATCACACCAGGCAACCCTTTTAAATCTTCAATTGTCCAATTTTGGTGAGCCTGTGTGAATTGTAGCCTCAGTTACCTGTTTTTAACTGACAGGACTGGCACATGGTGTGATCTTCTGCTGCTGCTGTAGCCCACCTGCTTCAAGGCTTGATATGTTGTGCGTTCACAGATGCTCTTCTGCAGACCTCAGTTGTAACAAGTAGTTATTTGAGTTACTGTTGCCTTTCTATCAGAATAAATGCATTGAGTTGCTGCCATGTGATTGGCTGATTAGATATTTGTGTTAACAAGCAGTTGAACAGGTGTATGAAGTTGCTGGTGTACAGCAATGGCGAGCATAAAAGAGTTCTTTCAAAAACATTAAAGGTGCCCTTGAGTGATTTGAAAAAACATTTTAAATTGTTCCCTGATATCTATATAGAGGGTATGTGGCTTTTTTATGGTCAAAAATTGTCCAGATATGGTTTTACAGCTCCATTTATAACCCCACAAATAGCCCCTAGAATGAAAAGGTCTGTTTTTTGCCTTATTTGGAAGGCTCATGAATAGTAATATGGTGCTCCGCTCTGATTGGCTGTTTCACTGTTCGGCTCCTTCCAGTAGCTCACACTGATAGCGAACAAATCTGTACTGTACGGCGTGAATGATGGAGAGTTTTGGTATTCAACCTTATATGTTTGAGCCTGTTTCTGACGAAGATGCAGATGTAGAGGAACAACCAATTTTGTTGCGATTGGCCATGGACGTTTCTGAGTGGTAAGTTAGTCTTTATTTTCAGTATGAACCTGCAAAACGTAACTGTTACGTCAATGGAACTAGCATATAGCGTTAATTTTACACTATAACTCATAACGTCAGTATTTGCAACTTTGTTTTTAGCATTGTAAAAAAAATTAATTGTAATAATGTGTCGCTGTATGGTATTACAATGACCGCTTCTTCACTTTGCAATAACAACTCTAAACAACGAACTGTGTAGCGCTAAAATTTGTTTCTAATATATTGACATTACCGATATGATTTTAAATTTGATTTATTTAGCCAACCAAAGTAAAGCATAGAAGACATTCCAAAAAAGCAGTGTCATGTTTACTACTCAGCTGCTGTAGTGTGATTACGATTTAGCTATTAGTAACAAAAACTTACATCGTCTATAAATATCTTTTTCCACAGGTGTACGTGTGGAAATTGTACACGTATGGCCCTCGAGAGAGAGAATATATGTTGCAGGGAAATACTATTTTAAAACCACACTGGATAGTAATTTTTTAAACCTATGTGTGGGTTTTCTGCTACTTCAGTAGTATGGAAGGTTTCTGTAAATAACAGTGCCATTATGTATTATGTATTATAGCCTACATCCTTTGTACGCGGTGATGTACTCTGAGTCTGAAATACAAGCGTGCAAAATTGTCATACATGTTCTCAAAAATAAAAATATTTGAAAAAAGTGACTAAATGTCTTGTCAAATGACTATCGTTTCAGCTTGAACGGTGTAGAAAGTTAGCTAGAAGGATCGAGTATCTGTAGCTATCTGTAAGCAAATAAACTAACATAGTTAGCTTCGGTGTAATGTGTTGTTGGTTAAATATAGGTCAAATTATAATTATATCCGACAAAAGAGAATTGGCATATGTATCTACGGTTATGTCCAAGATGTGGATAAAAGCACTACTTACTGCTTGCGGGAATATAGTTGGAATTGCCCCTTACTTCAGTGTCAAACGCGGAGTCCCCGACTGTTACGTAACAGTCGGTGTTATGTTGAGATTCGCCTGTTCTCCGGATGTATTTTAAACAAATGAGATTTATATAAGAAGGAATAAACAATGGAGTTTGAAACTCAGTGCATGTCTTTTCCATGTACTGAACTCTTGTTATTTAACTATGCTAAGGAAAATTCAATTTTTGATTCGAGGGCACCTTTAAAAAAAACTAAAGACCCCAAACTTTCGTATTTTTGATTGAATATTTATGAATGAACATAAATATTCTACTTATTCTGTTCGAAAAATTGTGAATGAAGTATCTGTGTTAGTGTTTGGACTAATGACTTCTGTGCACTAATGAACCTCAAAAACACAAGATCGCAAACCAGAGATGATTAAATGTTCAATATGAAAATACACTGTATACAAATGGTAACAATGTGTTCCTTTCTTTCTTCCATGCCCTTTTCAAATACCACAGTAGATTAAGGCAGACAGTAGAGACTTGAAGCAAATTTTTCTGTGAAAAGCCATTTTTGCACACAACGTGATACTGTGCGTTTACATTTCATTACATTTATGCATTTGCCAGATGCTTTTATTTAAAGTGACTTGTAATGTATTCTAGATAAACATTTTATCAGTTTATACGTTCACTGGGAATCAAACCTATGACCTTGGTGTTGCTAGCACCATGCTCTGCTGTTTGCTGAGTGCACTATAAGTAAATTTGGTTAAATCAGCTTAACTTTGTCTTCCCAGCATGCACCGGAGTATGAGTATTCCCCCACCAATGTCAAGATTATTAAGATGTTTTGTGATACCTGGACTTTATTTAAAATTGTCCATTGACTGTTACTGTTAATGTTAATTGGGCAATCTTAAAGCTAAGTGTATCATGTATGCCAATTTAGTTTTAAATATATTGCTCATTTAAATTTTGTTAGGTTATTTGAAGAGACATTGCATCAGATTTCCATGTGTGTACATGTCTTCTGTCAGAAATTATTCTAATGATCTGATGATCAATAAACATATTATGCTATGTACAGTGGGTATGGAAAATATTCAGACCCCCTTACATTTTTCACTCTTTGTTATATTGCATCCATTTGCTAAAATCATTTAAGTTCATTTTTTTCCTCATTAATGTACACACAGCATCCCATATTGAAAGAAAAACACAGAATTGTTGACATTTTTGCAGATTTATTAAAGAAGAAAAACTGAAATATCACATGGTCCTAAGTATTCAGACCCTTTGCTCAGTATTTAGTAGAAGCACCCTTTTGATCTAATACAGCCATGAGTCTTATTGGGAAAGATGCAACACGTTTTTCACACCTGGATTTGGGGATCCTCTGCCATTCCTCCTTGCAGATCCTCTCCAGTTCTGTCAGGTTGGATGGTAAACGTTGGTGGACAGCCATTTTTAGGCCTCTCCAGAGGTGCTCAGTTGGGTTTAAGTCAGGGCTCTGGCTGGACCCTTCAAGAACAGTCACAGAGTTGTTGTGAAGCCACTCCTTCGTTATTTTAGCTGTGTGCTTAGGGTCATTGTCTTGTTGGAAGGTAAACCTTCGGCCCAGTCTGAGGTCCTAAACACTCTGGAGAAGGTTTTTCATCCAGGATATCCCTGTACTTGGCCGCATTCATCTTTCCCTCGACTGCAACCAGTCGTCCTGTCCCTGCAGCTGAAAAACACCCCCACAGCATGATGCCGCCACCACCATGCTTCACTGTTGGGACTGTATTGGACAGGTGATGAGCAGTGCCTGGTTTTCTCCACACATACTGCTTAGAATTAAGGCCAAAGTTCTATCTTGGTCTCATCAGACCAGAGAATCTTATTTCTCACCATCTTGGAGTCCTTCAGGCGGGCTTGCACTGAGGAGAGGCTTCCGTCGGGCCACTCTCCCATAAAGCCCCGACTGGTGGAGGGTTGCAGTGATGGTTGACTTTCTACAACTTTCTCCCATCTCCCAACTGCATCTCTGGAGCTCAGCCACACGCTCTAGGAAGGGTTTTGGTCGTCCCAAACGTCTTCCATTTAAGGATTATGGAGGCCACTGTGCTCTTAGGAAAATTAAGTGCAGCAGAAATTTATTTGTAACCTTGGCTGGATCTGTGCCTTGCCACAATTCTGTCTCTGAGCTCTTCAGGCAGTTCCTTTGACCTCATGATTCTCATTTGCTCTGACATGCACTGTGAGCTGTAAGGTCTTATATAGACAGGTGTGTGGCTTTCCTAATCAAGTCCAATCAGTATAATCAAACACAGCTGGACTCAAATGAAGGCGTAGAACCATCTCAAGGATGATCAGAAGAAATGGACAGCACCTGAGTTAAATATATGAGTGTCACAGCAAAGGGTTTGAATACTTAGGACCATGTGATATTTCAGTTTTTCTTTTTTAATAAATCTGCAAAAATGTCAACAATTCTGTATTTTTCTGTCAATATGGGGTGCTGTGTGTACATTAATGAGGAAAAAAATGAACTTAAATGATTTTAGCAAATGGCTGCAATATAACAGAGTGTAAAATTTAAGGGGGTCTGAATACTTTCCGTACCCACTGTATATATTTACTGGTTTGACATTAGTAAGAGTGTAATGAACTGGATGGTGTGTGGAAATCACCAGCCTCATTCTTCTAATTCTCAACAGCCATATTTAGTAAAATGTGAAAGCAATTTCTCACATTCATCTCATGGTTCCATTTCTCTCAACCCTTTTTGCACAATTGCCTGATTTCCTCTCACGTCGATGATGACAATTTCCTTTTCTTCCCATCGTCCTCCTCTCTGTAGACAGCTCCATTCATTGCTGCCATTTGCAGGAGCTGCGGGAGGCTTGTCTTAGTGGACGTGCTCTGTCTTCTCCTCAGCCTGGATGGTTGAAGGACCATCTGCTGTGTGGAATTTCAATGCGTCCCAAAATGGAGAGGCCCAGCACGTGACGCCTCACTGTGTAACCATTCTTCTACTCCTCTACCATTGTGTATCTTCTGATCTGGCCCACATACTCCCACTCACCCCCTGGCTTGCTTTCCTCTTTCTTTTTCATGCCTTCATCTTTTCTGATGGAATTAGAAAGGGTTAAGAGCAAAAGCGTCTGGTGGACCTCGCAGCAGAAGGGTTGTCGCGCTACTCCTCTCAGCGAAGTGTCAAACACGGCCACCTGTGCAGCTTCAGGCGCTGTCTGAGGAAACAAATTGCACACACCGCCATCATTTCTCAAATGTTCAACCTTTCTTTCACCCGCTTTCTTTGTGTTTCCATCTCTCAGCTAGAATCTTTCTACTAATCTCACCCCTTCTTACTCAAACATGCGTGTACGCGCTTGCCTCCCACTTATCCGGTGAATAACTTTGCATTCGTCTGCTGTGGGTGAACATGAGACCATGGTGTTTTGTGAATATCTCCTCCTCAGAGCAGCTGCTCCGCTTGTGTCCATTTTAACCTTGACCTTAAGCGTTTAACGGGTTGTCAAGAGGCTGTCAAGATTTCTATATTTGATCTGTGACTGGCTATTAGGGCCCTGTACATGAAACAAATATCATTAATTCTAGTGTGATTGTTTTTTTCTCACGTGCCTTAACAAGTTTTATGTTGTGCAACAGTCAGTTAAAACATACAACTTTGTATGTAGACAGGAATTTTGGACAAATTAGTTTTTATATAAGTAATTGTATGGTTTCAAACTGTTGAAGTTTGTCTAGTTCAGCACATATTGTCTTTTGGTGACCTTAGCAGTACTAAACAGAACAATAATGTTTGATGTGATATATTTGCGATATGTTCAGCATTCCACTAAAGTTTGGAAACACAGTATATTAAAACATACTATATATGTGCAAAGAGTAAGAGCCATTTTTATTCACTTACTATGTGAATTCAAGTCTTAATTAAGTTGGCCAGACTCCCTTTTAATTTAGGCTTGAAGCAAGTGACCAACAAAATGTTGTTTTGCTTTTTTCAGTCACTGCTTTTTAGGGCAAAAACTCAGATTTACATTGAAGAGAGTTTCTTAACACTTCTCATTTTATCATTGTTGTGTCTGGAGTGTTAGAATGAATATTTAAATATATTTCAGTTGAGTCTTGTCTGCATCTTTTTATTTATATTGAATAAGGTGCTGAGGCACTGAGAGGAAACTTCAAGAAGAATATTTCAAAGTTATAATGTAAATATTTCTTTTTTTCTAACTGTAAATCTTTAGTGAAAGCTTTGCTGCTTGAATGATAGTGTGTGTTAGTATGCTCTCATCTCCTGTTCTCGTCCTTGTCATCATCGTCCTCCATTGATCACTGGAGAGGATGGAATACATTTCTTCATTCTTTAGGGATGTGCATTTTTATTTCATTGGATTTTGAAGTTGTGAAGAAATTCACACAAAAATGAAAATTCTGTCATTATTTACCTACCCTCACATGTTTCAAAACACTTGTTTTGTTTTCTCATTTGTAATTTTATTCAGCTCTTGGTGTCATGTGATTCTTCTTCCAGAAATGGAAATTCATGAGGCAGGTAGAAAGATTTGAGTCTGCACTTGACACTGCTGGATGATCAGGCATCTGCGCCAACAGTACGGGTCTGTTGGTTTGCCAATCAATGAAAGGATTTGGGTTTCACTGCCAAAAAGGAAAAAAAAAAAAAAAAAAAAAAAAAAAAAGCATAGCCGTCAGGTCCTACCAGTCGAAAACAGACAAATTCTCCACAAAGGCATCTTGATTTAACCATCCTTGCCAGAAACACCAAACAAGTCAGTCTATAGTGTGGCCTTTGTGCAGGAAACAAACGAAACAGGCCCTTTTGAGAAATGGGTTTCTTTCTCATATCACAGACGCAATATCTTTATCCTCCTTCTCTCTTCTGTAGTTTTTTAACTTGATCTCATGAGAAGTTGCAAGAATTCGTATGAGATACCGAAGGTTGGTTCGTACAAAACATGTATGACCTAAACCTAAATGTAAACCATCATTTTAAATGGAAATAATACCCAATAAAACATTATATGATCAAATTAATCTCATATGAATTATTGAGATGTTACAGGAGTGTGTTGGGTTTGTCCACCGTTTTATGTCTTTTTGGACATTTTTAAAAGTTTAACTCATTGTTAAAGAATAAGTGGAAAGTATTTTACTATTGAAGAAATTACACATCACACATCAGCCTGGGAGCAGCAGCTCATTTGCATTTAAAGGGGCACACACAAAAACTGCATGTTTTTGCTCATACCCTTATAGGGGCAAATATGACAAACTATAATAAATGATCTGTGGGGTATTTTAAGCTGAAAATTCTGGGGACAACAGAGACTTATATTACTTTTTGCGAAAAGGGTCATAATAGGTCCCCTTTAAAGGAATAGTTCACCCAAAAATAAAAATATTGTCATCATTTACTGTGGAACACAAAATAAGATACAGTATTTTTTAGAAATGTATCCGTTTTTTTGTTTTTTTTTAATGAGGCTGAATAAGTAATGACAGAATTGTAATGTTTGTGTGAACTATGACATGGCATGGAATCTGAAATTTGGTCTTTGCAACCATATCATTGTGGTCCGCTTTATTTGATTTCCTTTTCCATTTAGTGAACCATATTTAATAATCAACTTTTTATATATATATATAATATATATATATTATATATATATTATATATATATATATATATATATATATATATATATATATATATATAATATATATATATATATATATATATATATATATATATATATATATATATATATATATATATATATATATATATATATATATATATATATATATATATACAGTATAAAGAATAACATGTTCTGACTCTCAGCTGTTTGAAGCAGGCATTGTCTAATGGTCAATTTTCCATTCCCCCTTGTACTGCACAATGTGCATGTCTTCTCTGATCTCTAAGAGGTCATTCAGTTGGGACCTCATATTCAATTATTTCCTTCCACACATCTGCCTCTTACAGGTTTTTTATGTTCAAGAGCATGTGCAGCCGTATTACTGGTTCTGGCTGAACTATTTACAGTCTTTTAAAACAGATTTACTGGGTAAAAGTCAAATACAATGTGTTGGGAACCTGTTACAGTTCAAGGAAATATTGCATCTGTGTGCTCCTGTTGTTAAATGTGAGCTGAAAAGCTTTTTGTGTGTGTTGTCACTCGCTTTTCTGTTATTTCTTCTCATTAAACTATTAATGACACACTTCCCTTCAGGCCATCGTCTTCTGTCAAGTCAATCATGGAGGAAGGTCAGAAAAAGAAAAATGTAATATGAAGGAAACATATAGAATTTGAGAACAGGTATAAGAGCTGTAAAAGACAACTGCCTCTTTATGAGGAGTAATATGCTGATGTGGTAAAGAATCATTCCCATAACCCCATTAAGTTGCTTTCTTGTTTACCTTTGCCATGAAGTTATAATTTAATTTTTGTGGCTTTTAGTTCATGGCCATTAGCTTTGAGGTCATCTATATGCTATGTACCCTTAACGTTGTCAAAATTCACATTAAGCAGATATAAGACTTATCTTGCACTCAGAGGTGTAGCTGTGACATAACTAACAGCTATTAGCTATTCCAAAAAAAAAAAAAAAAAAACCACTGGCAAGTTTTTTTTTTTTAAATGTCCTACACTAACTTAATGCAACAGTTGAGATCCAGACTCATTAAGCTGTAGTACTCATGCAGATAATACAGGTATGAAGTCTGACTTTTGACGTATTTGGTTGTCACATTATGCTATCTTTGTTGGTGAAATTCAATTTCTGGGTCACTATAACCAAACTGCAAAAATTATGTTTGTTGCCAAACAACTTTCTTGAACTGTCATCGGTCGGTCAAGTAGATAGTCCCGCCCCAAACTCGCAATATTGGTTGAGCCAGTGTTTCAGTGTGCGTTTTCAACAATATGTGTTATCTCTGTATATTAAGTTAAAAATAAGGATTTCAAAAGTTTTTTTTTTCCTTTTCTTTTGTAGCGATTCAATAGAACAACTATTCTGGGTTCCCCAAAGAACCTTTCTGTGAACTAAACCATTTTTTCTTAGTGTAAAGAACATTTTAATAACCAAAATAACCTTTTTCTACTATACAGACCTTTTGTTCAATGCAAAGGTTTCCTGGATGTTAAATGTTCCATAGATGCGAATAAAGAACCTTTTTTTTTAAGCTGTAGGATTGGAGAAACTATTTTAACAGAAAACAAAAATTATATATTTTTTAACACTCTTTTCTGCTTTTGATTTAAATTTGGGCATGTGCGTTTAAGAGCTTGACAGAGACCATCTCATGTCTTTGACTTGATCTCTTTTTGACATGCATACATATTCAGCAGCCCATGGTTCACCATCTCAATTATGCTTCAAACACACCCGCACACACTCGTGACTGACAGGATGTAGTTCTTTGCATGTACGTGTCTGTCAGCTGCTGCGTCATGAAGACAGCCCTTTCAATTTGTTTTCCCTCAAAGCGCTGCTGGTATGTTCTGTCTGTCTGTGTGACTTCTGCTCCTCACCCTAATTTCTGACGTCTGGGCTGGAGGGAGTGAACGGATCAGTCACAGGAGGGATTGTGAAATGTCAAATATGATCTCTGGAACTGTGATGCTTACATATAAAGCATCACATTTGTCTTCTAATAAAGAGATAGTTCACCCAAAAATGACTTTCTTTTTTCTATGGAATTCAAAAGCAAAACTTTTGAATAATTTAGATATTAGACTCATTAGAAAGATTTTGTGATGATAATCAGTGCAGATGTCAGCTGTTATATGATTTTTGTTTTTTTCTGACTCTTGGTCCAGATGTTTAGACCTATCTCTGTTTTATTTCTCCCAGCATGCACTTTGGCATTGTTTGAACACACAGCAGCAGACAGGGAGAAAGCGTTACTGAAGGCAGAGTTGGCTGACAACTCTGACAGCTTTTTTTTTATTTTGGCACCATAACTTGGGTTGACTTTGAGCTATCACAGACCCTCCTGATGGGAATGCCAACAAGTCCCCCCAAAAGTTTTTCATGCCTTTAAGGATGTGTTCTTCCAAATCTGACAATTCAGTCATTATTTACTCATCCTTTTGTTATTCCAAACCAGCCTTACCTTCTAGTTTCTATGGAACACAAAAGGAGATGTGACTGTTCATGCTGCTAAAGCTCTTAAAAGGACAGCAAAGCACCATAAAAGTAGTCCATAAGACTTGTGTCCTATATATTTCATGTCTTCCGAAGTTTATGAGTACATTTAAGTCAATATTAATTGGAAAAACTTGACCTTTGCCCTAGCTCTCAAACCACATCTGCAAAACCAATAGCATTCGCAATCATTAAAGGATTATTTCACTTCAGAATTAAAATTTCCTGATAGTTTACCTGCATGTCATCCAAGAAGTTCATGTCTTTCTTTCTTCAGTTGAAAATAAATTAAGATTTTTAAGGAAAACATTCCAGGATTTTTCTTCATATAGTGGCCTTCAACAGCTACCAATGGGTTGAAGGTCCAAATTGCAGTTTCAGTGCAGCTTCAAAGGGCTCTACACGATCCCAACAGAGAAATAAGGGTCCTATCTAGCGAAACAATTGATCATTTTCAAAAAAAAAAATATATACGTTTTAACCACAAATGCTCATCTTGCACTGCTCTGCGATGCGCCGGTGCATTACGTAAGGGCACGTTTGAAAGGGCACACATGACGTAGGTGGAAGTACCAGGTGGAAGTAGGTGGAGCACATTATCAGGAAATTTTAATTCTGAAACTAGGTCTATGGACAACTTTTTTTAAATTTCTTTTTTCCCCTTTTTTGCTGAGCTTGAGCCCCTAAGAGTGAGTAAATGATGGCAGAATTTTAATTTTAAGAAAACTATTCCTTTATTGACTTTATTGAATATTATTAAAAAGTATTAGCAAAATGCCTCACTCAGATGTTTGACTTTCTCATATTCGCTTTCCTTCCCTCAGTACAACTGCAATCCTCAGCTTAAAACCTAATTTCTTTAGCAATTCAATCTTATTCCGTCCTGCTTTTGCTGCTGAAACGAACCTGTCCTGCAGAACTCAAGCATGCGTGAACCAGGCGCCTAGGGGAAATGAGAAAACGATTAGGCTGAAATTATAGGAATCACTGACCATTTAGCTGAAATTACAGACTACAAAGGTGATTGTCAAAACCAGCTTGGTGTCTAATAACAAATCATTTAGGCGGCATTAATCCCAAGTCTGTTATTAGACCAGCCTGTTCCTCCTTGCAGGAATCAAAGCCCTTTTCCTGGCTCACGTTATTTCTCTCTCTCCTGCTTCATCTGTTGGACTAAAGGTAATGCACTGAAATCTTTTTCTTTCTTTATTTCTTCTCTGACAGCTGAAGTTGAGAAGGTATCACGAGGACAAAGGGAGGTCACTTGTGTCACGGCGCGACTGTGCACAAGGAGAATTATGTGGATATGTGTCATATGAAAGTACCCTCTTTCAATATCTCTCTCTGCTTTGGTATTGGCCAGATATTGTGAATCCATGACCTCAAGACTCCTGTGCTTATATGCCATATTCTCAGTGGTTGTCTAATAACAGATGCCAGAAGCACAGGAGAAAAGTGGCCACCATCATTGAAAGTTCATTCTTAAAGAAGTAGTGACCCAAATATACACAACAATGACAATTTAGTTTTATTATTTACTGACTTGCAAGTCATTCCAAACCCCAATGCAGCTGAAGCACACAATGAGAAATTCTATAGAGCTTATTTAGCTTGTTCCATATAGTTAGTAGTGACCATGACTTCAGAGCTCCAAAAAGACAAAGAATCATCATAAACTGGTAAATTTTGAACTATATTTCTTTTGAAGTAATATGATAGCGGTTGCACTTTATTTTATAGTACGTGCACTTACATGTTTACCTACCTAAGAAAGTACTGGGTAATATAAGGTAAGTACATGGATTAAGGTTAGGTTTAGGGGTAGGTTCAGGGTTAGTACCTAGTTATTACCCAGTTATTACAATTACTATCATAAGTACATAGTAAGTACATGGGGAATAGGACTGTAAAATAAAATGCTACCATGATAGCTTTACAAAACAAAACAGCTGTTATCAACCTAAATATTACTTTCAGGAGACCTGTAATAATCTTACTAGTTTTTTTTTTTTTTTTTTTTTTTTTTTTTACCCAATAAAAAGAATATCAGCAGGATGAATATGAGTAAATATATTGCAGGGACAAGAGAATAAATTAATTTTGGGTAAACTAGAGTTGTCAAAAGTACTGACTTTGAAATTTTAAAAATGTGATGCTTCAAGCACTGTTGAGCGGATTCGTAAACACCTCTGATTGGCCATTGTGTTGACACGCTCATCGGCTATGTCTGAGAATGGCTACAATGATCAACATTTCAAAAACATTGTAAATAGTCATAAAATACTTTCTTCACCGAGCACTTACACAGACACACATTGAGCATTGATCCCCTTTCAAAATGCGTTCTCTGTGTGCTTTTAAACACTCCCGTGCATTGATCATTGTAGCCAATCACAGACATATCCGATGAGCACAATGGCCAATCAGAGGTGTTTACGAATCCACTCAACAGTGATCAAAGCATCAAATTTCCGTACTGAAGTTGGCACTTTTGACAACTCTAGGGTGAACTATGAGAGGAAGTACTTCAGAAACTTCATGTTTTCCCTCACGATTGTTCTTTTTTAAAAATCCTTTTTTATTAGTTTGGTAGAACAGTGGTCACTTTGTCTGGCAAGCTAATTAGTAAAAGCATCAAAGCACTTTTGCTGTCGTTTTAGATGTGAGAATCAAACCAAAACAAAATAGTGCCTGCGTCCAAATTCAGCAGTTGAGTAATTAATGCTGTGGTCGCCACCTCACGCATCTTTAATTCAGCACATATTACATAAAAGCTACTTGATGTACTATAGCCCAGTTCTGGCAGTTGGGTCTCTGTGTTTATATCTGACCCTTGAGAGAGGCCAGACATCTCCCTTTCCTTTCATATCCTCTGATCTTCCACCAGCCCCATCTTTTCATCTTAACTCTTCCTCTGAATAAGGCTAAGGCTCTTATTCCTCTGCTTGCTTACTCTCACGTTCCCTCTCGGCCTCTTTTCTCTGTCCTTTTGTTTTTATCGCTGTTCTCACTGGTTTATTGTCTGTGTGTATGTGCACATGTTTATGATAGAGCTGGGTTGTATGATTCCATACACCATGCAAGGGTAGAAATCTGAGATTTTGCTACATCATTTATACCATGGTAAATATATCTGCACGGCTGTCAGTGAGCAGGCCTGTTTTCTGTTATTTACATGTTAGAATGTTGCAGTAATGTAAAAGAAAAGGTTTGATAAACACAATGCAATGTTGAATGTGGTTGTCTCTTACATAAGTCATCTTACACAAGATGTAGCGACTTTGTGTAAATAAATGTATTCCCTTTATTACAGGCTTAATGTCGCAAAACATTTGATGGCTGTATTTTTAAGCTTATTTGGGCAAAACTTATCTGTAGGCTTCCAGATATATTTGTTTAAATGTGTAAATGTTATTTTTTTTCACACTCCTTGCTGTATTTGCGCCACATGGTTACACTAAATATTATAGATTTATATTAAATGTATATTGTATTTTATTAATTATTTTAGATATTATACAATATGATATTATATATACAATTATATATTATATATGTACATTAATAATTTATTCATAAACAGAATATATTTGGGTCATTGACGAATAAGGTTTTTAAAAGTGTAAAAAATCATTATGGAGATATCATTTATTTTTAAGTTTTATTAAGTATTAACAATGAGATTATGTGGTTTTTATAATCAATGAACACTGCTTTTGTCATTTTTTACAAGATGGACAAAATTTGTCACCAAAAAAGTCATTTGGTTTAACCAAAATTTTGGTTTTACCGAATGACACTTTTGATTATACCGAATGATATGTTTAAACAATGCTAATAGACTGATATCTAGCTAGTTAGCTTACTAGCTAGCAAAAGGACAATCAAATATTTTATATTTAGTACATATTTTTAAAATATTACAACATTTTCCATGTTTTATATCATTTGTACTGAATGACCTGATATTTTGTGACATGCGTATGAAAGTGAAAACATGAATTTTTCAAATAGTTAAAAGAGAGTTAATTACTTTGCTTCACAACCATGTGGTCCTTTGCAGGTGTCTGAATGATGTCACATCCTGTCACATGATATTGAACGCATGACTTGATCCAAAATGGTCCCTTTTTAATGGTTATTCCGAATGACATCAATAATAATAAACCAAATGACATTTTGACACGTCAAAATCTTTAAAATACCTTTATAAGTAGCAAAATATAATTAAAACCTTTTGGATTCAATAAATGTAATCTAGTTGTACTACCTTACATACTATTTAGTTGTACTACCTTACATACTTTGGATGTCATATCTTTGGTTTTTTTTTTATTATCAAGGCCTTTGGACAAAAAAAAATGACCTGTCACGTCATTGACCCATTTGTATTTGAACTTCAAATGTAGAAATACGTTTAGGGGTTTAGGTATTTAACAGAGATTTTTAATAATTTTCATATCAATGACACAGCTAAAGAATATATAGAAATGTATTAGGACAAGCTGAAAGTATTTGCTTTTTTTTTTTTTTTTTTCTCCTGTATTTCTTTAACATTTTCATCCTTGCTCATTCCCTCTTCTCACCTTCATGAAGTAAACTGAGGGCTGCTGACAACCCTCTAAGAAAATAAGCTGTGACACATCCAAGTCAGGCTGGAAAACGTAATGTAAGCATATTTGAATTACGCGACACATAACATCTCCTGAGTTGACTCAAATATCACATCTTCTTGGATCATACGTGGTTTCCAGCCTCATGATTACATTTTCATGACTCTCTTTTTGAACCAGCACAACTGCTTTTATTTGTCTCTATCTCACAGCATATACATTATTAGTAACTGTAACTCATAAAAGTCAAGGCATACAGCATGAGGCTGCTGAAGTACGAATACTCAGGGTGATGTGTTTATATCTCTTCCACATTTGATCCTTTAGTCTGATTGTCACTGCTACACCTTTGTGTGTGAAGTGCTGTTTCAAGTGGCATACCTTCTAATACAGCTTCTGTCATTATTGCACATGCTTAAGGCCTTCATCTCCTTCAACTGCTATAGGTCAGCTGGTAAATTATTACAAGCACATCTGGTGTTTTCTTCTGTAGCTTTTAAAGAAAATAGTCATAAAATAGAATAGCAAGAAAAATCCATCCATCCATCCAACATTCTTTCATTTAATCCATCCATCCATCCATCCATCCATCCATCCATCCATCCATCCATCCATCCATCCATCCATCCATCCATCCATCCATCCATCCATCCATCCATCCATCCATCCATCCATCCATCCATCCATCGTTCTTTTGTTCTATCTACCTATCTATTCATCCATCTATCCTTTGTTTTTTAATTCTTTCCATCCATCCATCCATCCATCCATCCATCCATCCATCCATCCATCCATCCATCCATCCATCCATCCATCCATCCATCCATCCATCCATCCATCCATCCATCCATCCATCCATCCATCCATCCATCCATCCATCCATCCATCCATCCATCCATCCATTGTTCTTTTGTCTATCCATTATTCCATCCATTTTTCTTTCAGTCTGTCGTACATAAATCTATTTTGCCACCTATAGAAATGTTATATTTATTTGTTTATATTTTATATTTGTATCATATTTTAAAATTACTGTTTGTCGACACTTAATTTCCTAGAATTCATTACTTTTGTTGAATTTCATTTCTATCTGTTTTATTTTACTCCATAGCCATAACATGTTTGTGTGTAATCACTCAAAATATTAATAGTATTAATGTTTATATTTTCTTGTAAGAGTAGTATTGTAGTATATATGGTATTGAGTTTGATAATATAAAGCAGATGGCTTTAAATTCAGTTAATTTATGTCAATCAACACATTGTAAGCTTAAATCTCTCTGCAATATTCTGTTCTATAAATGTTTCTGCTTTCATGGGGCAGAGACCCTTTATCAGGGCCCCTGGTCCTAACCTTCATCTGGTGTAGTTGGAGAGGAACGGACCCTCTGTTATTCAGCAAAGGTATGGGCCGGGCTGGATTCTTACCTCAGGCTCTGGCCACAGCTGCTGAAGACAGGCCTTGGCAGTTTTTTTTGCCCAGCACCAAGCTGACAGGCTTCGAGATCTGACCTCACACCCTGAAACCCACTCCAAGGTGACATGTCCTGGCCTGCCCCTCCGAGTCTGTCTTTCCAGTTTGATGTATTGCCATTATGTAGGAATAGCATGGCTTGAGGACAAGAGGACTCAAGGACTGATTGTGAGTGCGATGGGGGTGCAGGGGTGTTTGGACCCATAGCAAGGACCCTGTCCAGCCCTCTAAGTCCTGACATGGAGGCAGGAGTCGTGGCAGCCAGCCCTTAACCATGTGTGTGCCCAGTGCTGGCAGCCCTGTTTCTCTGCTCTCTCTCGTCCCTGTGTCAGATGGCATGATTCGGGCAACGTTCAAGAGCTGCCAACCCGACTGTCTGTCTCCCTGTGGCAGTTCCCAATCTCTCACTGCGACGGAGAGGTCACCTCCCGAACGCCAGCTGACTCCTCCACGCTTATCCTCCATCCTCTAATATATCGCTTCTTCTTCTGCGCTGGCCATCTTATTAGAAGGAGCGCCAAGTGATGGATGTAGGTTGTATAAACAGTCAAAGATGATGTCTTCAGGGTTATCTGCTCTCTGCTCATCTGCCAAGTCATTAAGCCGAGAAGCATCCTCTACCAATAGTAACAGCTTGCTGATTTCACACCTTATTTTTCCTCATAAAAAGAGATTGATCTGCGGAGAGTTCTAGAAGCGAAAAGCCCACCCACACACCACAAGCTGCAGCTCCTGCTTTTATTTTGGTTCTGTGTATGTAGTTAAATGAGCTCCTATTCAAAGGTCCTCATAATAATGTACTCTAACCACGGATATATTTTAGGCAAATAATATAACTATATTTTGGGCATATAATGCAATATGTTATCCAGCAGTGTTGGGCAAAATTCAAATTTAAGAATTGGCTCCCTTTTAGTTCATGAGATATTTAATTGGCTACACCCCACTGGAAGTCAGGAAGTTGAATTGCAAGAGGAAGAGTAGTTCATTTGGAATTTCATAAAATAACACATTCTTGCTTCAACTGAATTATTGGCTTTATCTTAGAGGAGATTGGTTGAATTTTAAACATGTTTTGGAAATGCCTATAGAAAATATGAATGGGACAAATACTTCTGGAACCAAGCATGGTGAAAAGGCTAAATCAAAGGCTTTTTTTTTTTTTAACTCTCTGTTTTCATCAGCTTCAAGGACAAGACTGTTCTGTGCCACAGTGCTAATAGGGTCTGAAGCACAATGTCCTGAGGCACTATGTGGCAGCAAAGTTTTGAGAAACAAAATAGGATGTTGCTCGCATGTTTCACAGAGCTTGTTCATGGCCATTTCTTCTGTGATGAAAGGCTCAAGTGCATCTTGCAATCGATCGAACATTGAGATGCGGCTGTTTTACTATTGTTCCTTGCAAAAACACACCAAGTGCAGACATGTTAAGAATGAGTTATCAAAGACACAATTCTTACTGTTTTATTATATCCTGAATACACAGCTATTGATTTTAGCCCATGACTGAGAAAGGATTTTGTTAATGTCGTTCCACATCTTCATAAAATAAACATTAAGCAATGGATAAAACCCAGTGTTATGACCAATCTCCCATCCACCATTTGAGTTCTCAAGGTCTGCATGGACTAGTCAGTCACATCAGCTAAAGCAAAGCTGTTTCTGTTGGATATGTTTTCATTAGGGCCCAACTAGACAGAGAGAGTTGCTGTGCTGCTACAACATATCCACAGGATCCTGTCAATCACTAGAACTTACAGACTTCAGACCTTCGGCTCTAAATGCCCCATTGAATCTGGAGGACATGAAAATGCCACATGGGGAGAAAATGATGGTCTGTGTAAATAATCATATGAGGGTATATAGTATTTTATGTTTGGAGGCAAAAAAATCTAATCCTTTAGCACAGAAAATTACTTGTTGGCGCCTGCATTTCTTTTCCAGCAGGATATATAAATGTTTAACTCTATTTATTTTTAGGCAAAGTTCTGTTCACCTGTAGTAATTGTGTAGGAATCATGGTTTGGGATATCACAGGCAGTATATACAGCAATGTGAACGTTTTAGAGATGTTATCTTAGCATTGCTCTGTCATGCGGTACCATGGGATTGACTGATTCCTGGCTGGCAGATGACTTCCAGAGGAACTCCCACAGTACATTTGCTATCAGTGCTGATGAAGCAGATATGAGTCACCCCTGTAAATGTCTGCAACAGCTCCCACCAAAGGTCAACAGCAACAGACAGAGTGAGAACTGCGAAACCATTATGTCTATTTCAGAAGCTGACTGACAGCTGGCAGAAATCAACAGTTTGAATGCGTTGCCATGAAGCACTAACCCTAACCCTAACTCAAAGAAATGGAAATGAAACATAGGAAAAATATTTCTTGGTGTTGATTGGTATTGATCTTTAGTAAAGCATTTATATCAATACTGATTTTTTTTTGGATAAAAAAGGGAATGAACTTCTCATCCCATGAAGCATTTTATATATATGCTGTAGTTTCTATGGTAAATCATTTAACACATTGCTAACACATAAATAAAATTAATGGGATTTTTACTTCTGGAAAAATCTATGCAGCCTTTCATGAGGAAACTTGATCGGTATTAACATGAGAGTTCTTTACCAAGAAAGAATGTAGCCCTTTTCCGTACAATAGAAGCTTCTTTTGGTATGAACCCTCTGTTCTGAGATGAAAACATGCTAAATAAGCTTTCATAACCCATAACTGATTGCTGGCCATGAGAAACAGCCATGATGAACAATTGGCCTCTGTATAAAGACACAAAACCAGCGTTCACATGATTTTGGACTAGAAAGTATCTCTTTGTCCTGAACTCCAAACTTGTGTGTTCTGCTGCCACACATTGATGTAATAAAACTGAAGATTATTAGAATTGTAGAGGGAATGACCTGGTGTTAGAAAAGTGTCATCTTGTGATTGGGAAAATCTACAAGTACATCTGATGTTAATGAATAAGATGTGCTGAAAGCTGAACTGTCCTCTGACTTGTGTACGGTATGGGATGGTGCTACATCCATGCAATAGAATAGACTGTAATGAATAGGGAAGATCAGTGGCTTTGGTGCTAATCCTGTTAGTAGCGCTTAAAGACATTTTCTGCCACGATGCTGATATGATCTTTGCTTTGGGACTTGTAGATCAAATAGATGCTGGATGAAATATTTGGATACATATGGTTTCAATTTGCTAATTTTAAACTGATTTGATTTAGAATGCCTCTGATAAAAAACCTAGTCAGCTGCCTACTACCTATATACTCAACTGTTTATATTAATGTAATGTATAAGAAATCTTGCATTGAATTGAATTGGAACAAAGCATATTTGTTTACTTTTTAATTACGTTCATGGATATACTTCATTCTTGGATATAACTTGCTTATAGCGAAAGTAGTGTACTGTACACATAATCTAACATGAATAATCTGTTTTTAATAAGTCAGCCAGCATGCTATCTATGTGTCACTGTCTCAGGTGTGACGGAAACACAGTTTGATTGGACAGTTACGGTGCCGCAGGATAAAGAGTAGCAAGGCACGCGAGCCAAAGCATTGTTCAAGACTTCATCATCATAAACGAAACATTTGTGAGGCCGCATTCATTGGGTGTCATCTGGTTTCTGATAGATTCTTGTCACAGATTGGCCTCTGTCTGCTCACAGCTGTTCTGAGCTAGTAAATGACTGTCTGCGATGACATTGGCTCTGCCCATCTGTAAAAACACTGTCTGGAGTGGATTGAGACACCCATTATTCCCTTGTTAAAGTTAATGTTCTATCAATGGACTTTCATGGCCATGTTCAGATTCACAATGGCATACTTTCTTACTGTTCTTGCTTTTCTTGCAGTATATAGTATGCATGGAATATCTAGATACTAGATACATTAGCCAATATGTGAAGTATACAACATGGCACACTGTACTAGGTATCCCATCCCACAATGCAGTGCACTTCCATGTAATTACTTGGAATAAGCCACTAGAGATTTTGTGCTACAGTAATGGGGAGTTTTTAGGTTACTAAGTTATAGATGATTTAGAGATTGAGATATCATGTAATATTTATTTGACCATCAATAATTGACACATTTTTACACAATGTTGTTACATAATCTATGCAGTTTTATTCTATATGAGCAGTATGTATTTTACACGATATGTTGAAAAAAGCTATTACACTAAAAAAAATTTTTTTGATGGAGAACATTTTACAAGGAAATACTATTCAGTCTTTCTACTTAAAAAAAATCATGTTACTTGTCATTTCTTTGTAATTATTTGTAAAATTTACTAGGAATTTCTGTGTGAAAATTGTTTTAAAGTCCTACACCAAATATTTTTCAGTGCCTATTCTGAATATTACAGAGCCACTGAGTGCTTCACAAACATCTTTTATTCAGTACAGTTCCTCATCTAAGAGAATGACTCTCCTGTAGCACCAGGGGAGCAACACCTCATACATCACTGGCTATTTTCCAAAACAGTACCACAGTATCAATAACTTAGGTGGTATTTTGGCTCTTGCATCTCTCCTCTGCCTGATCCGTTTTTAAATTCAGCATAGTCTGGAATGAAGGACTAGAAACTGAATTATGTGAGTTGGGTTTAATGTGATTTTGGCTTTGCAAACAATGCATCAGTGACTATCTGATGCAATTCCAAGTCAAGTTCACTTTTTATTGGGGTCAATCAGAGTGAGGTTGATTTGGACGGGTCCAGATGGATTCTCCCAGAGCTGTAGAGCTTTAGCAGATGCGCTCTTAAATGTTTTGCCTGGCCAGCAGCTCAGCTCCCTTAGTACCAGTACTATGATATTGTGTCCTTGGTATGAATCGTTTATTTAGGAAATTGTGGATATCACAACATTTGGAGCATTTTACATGTCATTTCAGATGTTCATATTCATTGTAACTTCTTTTATACATCTTTGCAGTTTACCAAGCATTATACTTTAGTTCTGATACCTGTAATCAGATTTGAGGTGTGTCTCTGAACCTGTGCTTTACTTCTGTGTTATGTTTATGAATCATTGAATGTATGATAAAAACCAAGCTGGTCTCATTATGAAAACGTATCTGTGGGCATGTTTTCGCTAGTCGCGAAATACGTACCAATGAATACATATCGCTGCAGTTTTGATGTGAAATGTCCACTGAGTGGCGCTAAAAGCATGTTCATTTTTTTTTTTTTTGCCGGAGCAGATAATAGGGCGAATGCAGTACGTTTTTATGACGTTGGTTTTTAGACAAATCGCCACGATTCTTGAATTGACATTTGCGCTCCGTTGCGTTTTAAAATAACGTCCCACTGACACTACGCCTAAACCTACCCGATAGTGTACAAAAGCAAACGTGACGTAAGAAGCGTCCGCGATCGTACCGTTTTACAGCTCGTTTAGGCCTCTTTTTGAGCTCTCTTTTTACTGTCAGTCGCCTTTCATGGGATTCATACCCAGGCAGGGGGAGTCGACTCCTCGTCGTAAGTTCAACTCCGTATCGGCTGAGCTACCGAGCAAGCTTGGTCATGGCCAAAAAAAGCTAAACGTATAGAGCCGGTTAAGTGACGCAAAGTCCAGAGTACATTTGTTTACAAATCGGGCACTCTGGTAAGAAGCGTTTTGAAGTCGGAACATATTATTGCTCGAGGAGACGTGAAAACTAGTCTTTATTAATCCATAATCCGACTCCGGCCGTAATCGAAACCGTGTGTGAAAACGAGCAAAAGCACCTATTGACATTTTACCACCTCTAGCGTTTGTTTCTGTTAGAAACTGCAGCGAGACGTACGCATCGGTATGTAATTTTGTGTCTCGCGAAAACGTGCCCACAGTACGTCTCTCCTATGAGACCAGGTTGCAAAAAACAAAACCGAGACATTTATGATTAACTATAGAATTCACTTTTTTTTTTTTGTCTTATCATATTATTTTAGTGAGTAGAATGAGTAAATTAGGGCTAAATCATTTTTAAATACTATACTAACAAATATACTAACTATACTATACTAACACAGTGGTATGCGAGATGACTCTCTTCTCGTTCTGTTCCCGCTATAGTTTAGGCTTATGCTAAATAGCAGGCTAACTAAACTAAATGGATATTTATTCATCGTTTTTTTTTTTTTTTTTTAATATACCCACAACTAAAGGAGAGGGGGCACAACTCGGAAAAGAGGCGGCTTCCTCTGCATTAGGTATGTTAGGCCTAAGATGTTTTTTTGACTCTTTGTATTGCAGTCATTTATTATAAAATTTAAATGTAAAATATATGATACATATAACTGTATGAAATGTAGAGTATATGTTAGATATATAGCCACCATAGACATTTAGAGGGACTCCCCAAAGTATGCTCAACAATTAGAAATGGCCAAATTGTCCCTCAATATTTGATATTCTTGATGCTGCTTCATTACGTGCAGCTCTGTTTGTTACAAGTGTTTTGTTGTTTTAAAAGTATTTAGGCTGCTCTGTCTCAATAGCCTAAAAGAATTGTAAAAACAACAGGTAGCACCAATAAGGTTTCATTATTTAACATTAGTTAATGCATTACTAAGTAGCTAAGTAACATTGATAACTAAGATTAAGAATGAGCAATAGCTACATTTGATACAGAAGGTATTATTTTTTGTTAATGTTAGTTAAAAAATACAACTGATCATTGTTAGTTTTAGCTCAGGTCCATTAAATAATAATTACAAATGTTGATTTAGTAATGTTATTAAGCATTAACTAAGATTAATAAATGCTTTATAAGTATTTTTCATTGTCAGTAATAAATTAACATTAACTAATGGAGTCTTATGTTACTTAGTGTTATTGAACAATAACAAGTAATCAGAACATTTTCAATCATTAAAAGGCATATTTTTTTATTAAAATATAAAAAAAGTTTAAGTTTGAAAATAAATAGCCTATTAAGTCTAAGTATTAAGTATTTGGTGCTGTGATGAATGACATTGCGAATACAAAAAACAAAACAAAACTGAATGGCTGTTTGAAGCACTTTACATAAGTAAGTGCAGCTGCTTTGTTTATGGGGTTTCCGGGGTAACCGCAGCATTTCTGCTGTTCCATCAGCGCCCTCTGCTGTCAGAGAGTGAACGTGCGTCTCCTTCACTCGTTCCGCCATGCTGCTCATGCACGTTGGGCTTGTTTGCATCAGTGCGCGTCTCTTTGATGCAGCATACAGCGGTGTTGTGATGTAAATGATGGCAGAATTTTCATTATTGGGTGAACTATCCCTTTAATGCATTTTTCTGCATTGTTTCTTTCCTTAAAACTGAATCATTACCATCCAATTGTCAGGCAAATCACCTCCCACACATCGTGATCCAGTCAAAAATGCTCATTTGAGAGCCCCAGTAACCCCATTTGGTCTGAAGTATACCTACACACCTACACCAACTTATTGGCTACACGCACACTCACACAAAATGTGATGGAGGGCACGTTCTTCAAATGAGTTTTAGTATTGTTTTGCAAATTATGAATGCCTTAATGTGCCGTGCCATTTAACAGGGCTCAGACAGCAATTAAGACTCCTCTTCAGAGAGGTCGTGACAAGCTGTTGAGCTCTCAGAAGCAAGTTAGGAGAAATGGTAAAAAGGAACCAAAGGCATGCTGGCGGCAGTGAAATGAAAGCAGACAGGTTTTAAATGGAATCTGGATCTTCACATTACCACTCCTTGCAAAATACAGAAATGAGGTTGACTGCACAGTCTAATGATTATTTCTCAGTTTGTGAACTTAGAAACAGCTCTGTTTTGTATTGCTGTGCCTCCTTGACAAACATATGAAGAATTACCATACCTAAATTGTAAAAAGACTCAAATTGACCAAATAAAGCACCCATGTTGCTATTTAGCACTAATTCATTCAAGTCTTTCAATGATGGAGCACATTCATTCCCTCAAGCATGATCTCACCGTGAGGCTTGTGTACTTCTATTGAATTAAATAATAGACTTAATGGGTAGGAATGATGCTTAACGTAGATTCGTATTATTCTCATTAACAACCTACAAGTGCTGTGATTAGCAGGCACTTCAATAAGATATCAGCTTCCCTACATCTAACACTTTACATGTCTAGACTTTAAATGGTGAGCAATCCAATCGTCGCAAAGGAACGTGGCAGATTTTAATAACATGAGACCCGGTGACTCGTGGACGGCCGTTTGATGGAGCATTACTTACAAGCCATTGAGTTTATCATTACACCTCAACATTATTCTACCCTCCCTCAGTTGGCACGCGGCCCTGGTGCTGCCTAATTCACTTAATTCCTTGATTATCGATTCCACAGGCCTCTGGGCAGAAAGGTCAATGTTTTTCTTGTGCTCACCTGAAATTTAAAATGTCATTCAAAATGAGGAGGCAGCCACGGAACAAAAATGGCCTCTTCAAAGGGCAATGGCCTCCTAATAGAGACCTAGCTGGACATGCATGTGCATATATGCTTGGAGCCGTTGACAAATGGTGTAGGACTTAGATTGAAAATTTTATTTTTGATCTACCTTGATTTTCTCAGAAATTGCTAGTAAACTTAACAACTAATTACAAAGAAACAGCAAGCAAAACATTGAATTAAACATGAAATTTTGACATAGAAAGACTGAAATTGTATTTTCTTCCAAAACATACTCCAGTCCAGTGATCCAACAACAAAACACAAGATGACCATGGCACACTTTCTTTAAATAACCTTTATTATCTCTTTGCTACATACAAAAAAAGTTAAAAGAACTTCCCTACATGTTTCGGCACAGGCCTTCCTCAAAGAGAGTAACACAACAAACTTTCCATAGGTGTGAGTAATATTATTTTTTAAGTCACATGGCTCTTTTTTCAAACAATGAACTTTACAGTGGCTATAGGGCAATTTGGGACACACTATAAACATTACAGCACAAGTAAAGGGTTAGTTCACCCAAAAAATGAAAATTCTGTCATTAATTACTCACCCTCATGTCGTTCCAAACCAGTAAGATCTTCGTTCATCTTCAGAACGCAAATTAAGATATTTTTTGATAAAATCTGATGGTTCAGTGAGGCCTCCATTGCCAGCAAGATCATTAACACTTTTAAATGCCCAGAAAGGAACTAAAAACATATTTAAAACAGTTCATGTGACTACAGTGGTTCAACCTTAATGTTACGAAGTGACAAGAATACTTTTTGTTCGGAAAAAAAAAAAAAAAAAAAAAAAAAAAAAGACTTTATTCAACAAAATCTAGTGATAGGCGATTTCAAAACACTGCTTCATGAAGCTTTGAAGCTTTACGAATCTTTTGTTTCAAATCAGTGGTTCGAAGCCGGTGTGAATCTGCCAAAGTTACATGATTTCAGTAAACAAGGCTTTGTTACATCATAAGTGTTTTGAAACATTTTGCAATTTCAATGGTTCACGTGACTTTGGCAGTTTGATACAAAGGTTATCTTCAAGTTATATTTAGTTGATTTCACACACATTTTTAAGGCAACAGGTGAACTTTAATTTCTAAGTTTAACCAGCTGGAAATGTTTTACAGTGCAGGGCTAATTTTGTTGCAGTTTTTCATCTGAGCTGGTTTTTAATTGATCAATGAAATCATGCTTTGAATGGCCATTTTTTTGTCATTGCGATTTTGTCATTGCATATTAGTTTTTTCCACAGTTTAATGTCATGAATACGGCATTTTAAGACATTTTAAAAGTAAAAGGAAATAGTTCAACACACAGTACAGCTGATGCCAATGGTAATATTGGAGCAGTTAGGACAGAGCATCTTGAGTGTTTATATTAATGATGGATTTATGGGAGATAAAGTCACCATGAAATCAAACTTGAAAATGTTTGTATGGAATATTGCAGTATTTATTATAAATGATTTATCCGTGCACATCATGTTTTTTTTAATTTTTTTTATTTTTTTATTCATGTGCTCTTGTAATCTTTATTCAAAATAGCTTCCACTCCCTCTTGCAGCAACATTTAATTTCTTCTTTGATGACGCGTTTCTCTGCGCGAGGATAACCTGTCACTCACAACGATCCAGTGATCCAGTCAATTCCCAATGGAGAAAATCAAGTTCCGTCCTGCATATTTTCTTGATCAAGAAGCCGTTTCACTCAGATGTACAGTACATCACTATAGAGAAGAAAATACTATCGCAACATCTGTTTCATGCCACCTTTAATGCACCTATAAACTCACCTTCCTTTTAGGTTTATTGCATTTTATTATTTTTTTAAATGCATTCTGTGTGAACGGCCACTTAAATTAAGTAAAACTAGTTCATAGGAAATGTGGTGTGTCATGCATTAAATATAGATGTGAATGAAGAGGTTCTGAAGGAGAATCAGAGATGGTCTATGCATTATTCTCTCTTCCTTTCACAGTCTCTGATTTATTCAGCACTAGATGCCCATCTGCAGTTCTACATACCTCCAGCGCTTTTGTATTTGGTTATGCTAATCAGATCCCAAACTTTATTTCTCAATGTAGCAAGATCACTCTAGGTGAGGAAAATCACACTATACTTCTTTATTAAAAGCCTCAATCTGTTTCTGCCTTCTACTATGATTTTTTCAGTGTTACTCTCTATCAAGTATCCTGATGATAGGACTCAGAACAAGATAAAATATAAATAAAAAATAAAAATAAAAAATAAAACCATGAAAACATTTTCTTTACTTGAAATAAAATAAATGTAAATTGATATATATATATATATATATATATATATATATATATATATATATATATATATATATATATATATATATATATATATATATATATATATTTCTTTTCATTTTATCTTTTCAGTTTTTCTGTGGTCTATTTTGGTTGATTTGATTCTTATTTTATTTGATATTTTATTTTGATATTTTTTCTATTGTCTCCACATTGAAGAATCAAAACAAATGATTCTTTTCAACTTGAAGTGTAGCAGAGGTAGAAAAAGTTTAGCCCTTTCTTTCCCTATATTTCCTGGGGGCTTTTCACAGCATGCCACAGTCTCCAGTAAGCCTCTGTGATGCTCGTTTGGTCTGACCTGTCCTGCTGTACTTGCCTAAGAGGGAGGCATGGAGAAAAAAACTGTCACATTGTGCAGTTTTCATTCCTCAAATAAAAACAGATGCATCCGTCAAGGTTAGCTTAGAACCTATGGATTTACTGCCATCATTATTTTCAAGCAATATTATTTTAATCATTAATCTCTAACACACATTGTATCCTTCAAATGAGATTTAGAGGAAAGCAATAAGGCTTTGCCACTGCACTCAGATAATATTACTGCACTGTCAGGGGCCATAGGGAGGGAGGGCCCCAGGCCAACTGCAGGCAGAGAGAGAGAGTAAACACACCCTCACAGTCGCTGGCTTCAAAAACAAAAGGTGAAGCTTTTCTGCAGTTTGAAATGCTTACCAAAACTGAAAATAAAACTGAATAAGTGTCTCTTACAGAGATACTGATTCTTAGTAGTGTAAATATTTGTTGTAAATCTTTACTAAAATGTGAGAATTTTATATTTTGTATCCATTTTTAAAGATTAATAACAATTCAACAATCATTTTTACTAGAGATGCACCGATACTAAATTTCTCTACCGATACTAAATTTCTCCACCAATACTAAATTTCTCCACCGATATCGACAGCCGATTATTCAGAGTGATATCTGCCAATAACGATAAAGATAGTTTGGGGGTTCTGCTTTTTATACCTTCTTTTAAATTAAAGATAATTTAATTATAATTAATAATGAATCATTAATTATTATATTTGGAAAGAAATGCAAATAAAAACTTTATTCTCTTCATTTTATCAACTTCAGAGTAACTGGTATCAGTTATAAACAAACACATTTCTCAAATTAATATTAACACACATTAACTTAATTCTGAAGATTAAAGTAATATTACTTAACTTTTTGAATGTTATTAATTCATATAATTACTATTAATTTTGAACATTAAACTGGTTTCTTAGCATTTTCTTTACACAAAGCACAAATTGAGTGCATTTTCCTGCCCTCTTTTAATTGACAGGATATATCGGCCCTGACTATCGACTGTTTTTAAACTATCAGCCGATAGCCAGTAGTGTGAAAATGTGCTTTTATCCGCCAATACCGAATATTTGCCAATATATAGGTGCATCTCTACTTTTTACACCTTCATTCATTTTATTTCAAGAACTCAATCAATTCAATCAATATATGGAGTAACTGGACAAGTTTATTCTGAAAATAAGTTACTTGGTTTAAAATGCAATATTATATATTATGTGTGAGTGTGTATATATATATATATATATATATATATATATATATATATATATATATATATATATATATATATATATATATATATATATTTAATACAACATTGCTTAATTATTGTAGACTTTATTATCATATTTTTAAGTTCTGTAATAAAACATTTCATTTTTACAGATTGATGCATAATCATTTTTACACCTCTGTTCAATTTCTTTTTGATAATAATTCAATAAATTCAATCAAAATATGGACTAACTGCCCAAGTATATTCTGAACAGCAAGATACTCGATAATAAAATTGCCGTTTTATTTTTTTTTACAATATAAATTTGCTTCTTTATTTTAGACTTAATTATAATCAGATTTTTAAATTATGCAGATAATGTGTTGCAGTTTCAGATTGATGCATAATTTTTATTAATGTTTCTCTTTATTTTATTTTTGACAATAATTCAATCAAAATATGGACTAACTGTCCAAGTATATTCTGAACAGTAAGTTACTCGATAATAAAATTTCAATTTTATTTATTTATTTATTTTTTTATTTTTTTACTACATCTAATTGCTTCATTATTGTGGACTTAATTATAATCAGATTTTTGAATTCTGAAGTCAGTACATTGCATTTTCATATTGATGTATAGTCACTTTATACCTCTGTTTATTTTATTTTTGACAATAATTCAATCAGTTCAATCAATATATGGACTAAATGGTCAGATTTAGCCTAAAAAGTAAGTAATCATTTTAAATTCTGTGACCAATGCATTGCATCATAATCATTTTTACACTTCTATGCAAATCAGTGCTTGATTTTCAAGGAAAGGTTTGCTTATAGAAGGAATTAAGCTTGCAATTGTTTAACTACAGAACTCAGGGTTTTGGATAAATTTGGGACCTGGATTAAATGTTGTGGCTAAAGAGTGAGACTCCATGATTTGTGTCTAGAATGGAAACTTTCTCATTAAGCATAATGAATTAGTCAGCACCACTTCTGTTTTTGCGGCAGAAGCAGCCACCCTGTGTAGGTCCCTGCATGTTGTAGCGCCACTGCAGCCAGGATCGGGTAAACCTCCGCTGAGGCATGGCCACAGACGTGCTCTCTCTGTAATGACAGTGATAAAAGGTCAAAGCACATGTCAACCCACTTTAAAGAAACTGAGTTATAAAGACCGGCCAGTTGAAGCTCGTAGTCCTTCATTTTGTGTCATCCTCTGGCAGCTGTGTGAGCCTCAGATGTGAAGTGTCTGGGCTGGTATAATGAGAAACAGTGAGAGACGGAACGGACGGCCCCCCTCTACGGAAACCTCCGTCCCTGTTTCACTCCACCACTCCGTCTCAAAGCTTGTTTCCAAAGTCATCCTGCAGTTCTCTCTCGGAGTCTCTTCATTATGGTGGGTGGCAGATGGAGGGTCTGGTGAGCTTGAGCTTTATTCATTGTGACTTGTTTTTCATTAGTGCCTAATTTGACGTCAGGAAGCATAACTGCCTGAAGCCAAGGGGTATATAACAATTATGGCACACGCAAGTTAGACCCTCACATGCCAACTTCAGGTACACATGTGTGGGTTTGGTTCTAGTTTGTAAGATGATTCATTAATGTTTGTGTGTTCAGCAAGTGATCGTAAATGAATAAAATTTGTAACAGATGTTAGAGAAGTGCAGGCTCTTCATAATTTGTTGAGAGAGTGGAATCTGGTCAGAGTCATGACATAGTGGTTAGTGCTCTGACACATTGAGCTATGTTACTTGTAGGCCATGCACATTTTTTTTTTTTTTTTTTTTTTTTTTTACAATGTTTTTTTTTTTTATTATTTTGGTCATTTTTCCACTTAAAGGTGACCTATTATGCCCCTTTTTACAAGATGTAATATAAGTCTCAGGTTTCCCCAGAATGTGTCTGTGAAGTTTAAAAAAAATAAAAAAAATAATTTTACCATGTTTTAACTGCCTATTTTTGGGTGGAAAAAACTGCGTTGATTTGGTGTGTGTACCTTTAAATGCAAATGAGCTTGTGCTCCCTGCCCCCCAGGTTCTCAATTCCAATACACTGAGGAATAAATAATACAGGAGAAGCTCACACAGCAAATATAACTCTCAAAATGGATCATTAAAAACTGTTTGTGATACAGCATATCAGATCATGACTTAAGTATGACATGTATGTTGTGGATGTTTGTTAACATCCAATTCTGAATGGGTTTGATAATGTGCTGCATGGCTAACTTGGCTAAAGCTACATACTGTTAGAGAGAATTAAATTATATTATACAGACTGCAAGCGTTTTCTGGTTAAAAATGAAAATAATGACCTGCGTCTGGTCTCCGTGAATACAGTAAGAAACAGCACAATTGTAACAGCCAATTAGCAACATGCTAATGAAACACATTCAGTAAGACAATTTGCAAACATCACAAAATATATATGAAATTGGATCATGAACAGTTGGTATCAATCAGTCTTTGAGAATCAACTTCTGTGCAAATCCTGTGTTTTACTGACCCTCGTGTGCAAATCAGCCTGGTGTAAAATGACTTGCACATGGTTGGCCTATATGAATTTTACTTTAGTAATCCTGAAGACATTCAAGTGTGTTTGATCAGGGTTGGAGCTAAACTGTGCAGGACAGCCGCACTCCAGGACCAGTGTTATGGTACACCGTTTTCGCTTGAGAAAACAAAATGGCGGCGTCATGGGTGGAAACATGGGGTGGTATATTATAATAAGATCCCCTTCCTACGTCACAAGGAGAACGAAATCTGAACGGCTCGTTTTTTCACATGCTTGTAGAGAAAGGCTGACCAAAACAAAGTTACTGGGTTGTCCATTTTCACGTTTTCTGGGTTGGTAGATGCATGGTAGATGTATTTTGCATAATTTTACCCAAAGTTTGAGCATATAAAGCCGCCTCTCAGTACTAAATTGAGTTATTTTTTGCTGCGTATTGTGCTTAAACAGTCAAATACGCACAAAATAATGTCAAAATGCCAGTCAAGTAATGTTTTAAGTGAACATAAACAGTTAAGAAAGAAAACACATTTGTAACAGCATAATGGATCCATGCATCAGGTCTTAAAGTGACAGCAGCCTAATATGCATATATACTGTCAAGTTATGAGATAATATTAAAAATATCTATATGGTAGTTTTTCCCTATAGTATCGAAGTCAAAATTTGTGGCTGGTAACTTTTGCTGGTGAGCAAAAAAGTTAATGTCAAGCCCTGGGTCTATCTCTACATATAACACAAGTGGTGGAAGGTTAAAAAATGATGGAATCTGCAAACATTACAGATAATGTTCCTGTTCCTGTTCCTGTGTCTTTCTGCTGTATAGTACAGATATTTCAGTTTTGATAGGACATCTCTGCAGTGAGAAGGTTTTCTGCACTCCTGTCTCAGTTGATTGGGCACAAAGTGAACTGAACTTCCTGTAGCTCTGAAAGGGAAGGCTGCATGCCAAAAGAACTCCTCTTAAACCTCTTTTTTTTGACTGCAAGTCATCATGTTTTCTCTTACCTGAACCTAAGAGCTGAAGGGATCATGGGTCAGGCAGATGTACAACTTTTAAAAAATCCAGGGTTATTATAATTTTGTATTTAGTTTTGTTTCTGTTTTGTTTTCAGTTAGTTCTTTTGATTTAGTTAAATTGTCCTTAGAATTCACTCCATGACTGTTCATTTTATGCAATATATTTTAACTTTAATGTATTATAATTTTAGTTACTAGAGTTGTTTTTTTATTATTATTTTAGTTTTAGTAGATTTAGTATTTTTTGTGCTGCTAAATGCTTTTTGTGTTGATAAATGACAAATTGTTTGTATTAAATTATTGAACAATAAAAATATAATTTTAGCTAATTTTACATGGAAATGTATTTTAGTTCAGTTTAATGTTTTTTCCAAATAGTTTTTATTTTTATTTCAATTAATTAGTTATTAGTAATTTCATAAGTGTGGATATCCAATAGATCAATAAATAGAGATCTCAGTTGTTGTTTTTTTACAGTGAGACTGAATGGTGATCAGTTACTGCTTCTCCGATTTTTCTCCTGAGAATAAATCCCTGTAAATTAATGTGTCTGGTAGTGTTTCAGAAGAAATAATGCCTCAAATTGTGCTCAGGTTTGGCAACGTACCAAAGTCTGTAATGAAAACATTTCAAAATGAACTGGGACATAAATTCTTCCATGACCAACTTATCTCAATTATGCAATTCACATTTGCTCTATATTTGTGCTGTGTGTGTCTCATTTGTGTCTTTATTTTTTATTTTTTTATCTCTCCTAAGGCACTTTAGGTGAAACATTTGAGATCTCCAAAAGTCTAACTTCTAAGTTATTTTTCCCCTGGGGAATCTAAAAGTAGTTGTGCTGCCGTGCTTAAATGCATCAAGTGTTGCAAAGCACAAGATATTAGCGTACAGTGTGTTGTGCAGCTCTCTTTTATCGATTGAGGCAAGACTGTCGCTGTACAATGTCTTGTACATCCATGTGCTCTGAAAGCAGAGGTCTTTGAAAGGCCTTGTTGTTGCGTCACTGTTGGCGCCCATACGAATAAACTGCTCTGTTCAGCTGCCAGCTGAGATCTGTAAGTCTATTCAATTACCTCAAACACCTCCAAGATCAATGGCTGTATTTCTTCCTTATGGTGAGTTAAGCAATTCATCTTGTATTAGTAGTGACACGGTCTTCCAAGAAATCAACTCGGCTTTCATCTTCGTTCTCATGTCCCAGGCGATGTATCGATTCCTGATAAGAAAACAGTGAGAGGGGAAAAGAGCAAGAGTGAGTGTCAGAGAGATGGAAGGAAGCAGAAAATGTGAAAAGAAAGAGAAAACAGCCAGTTCTTGCTGTGAAAGTGGCTTCTGTGCCAGAAAAGAAGCCTGAGGCCTAATTTCCCATGGCTCCAGGCTCAGGGCTAATTTGTGTAAGTGAGGAGACTGACCTCCTTGAAGATTAAACAATTAGCAGCTCCTGAGCCCTCGATGAACACTACCAGTGAGCCCCAAGAGAAGAACACAAATTAGCGCCGGCCTGAAAGAACTTCTGGGATGTGTGCTACGCTCCTCCTGTCTGTCCTGCTCTCAAATAACACCTGAGACCACCTTACACTCGCAGGACCTTCTTGATTGACTTGCATGGAGGTCTGAATTGGATTTTTTTTTTTTTTTTTTTTGCAGTAGAACTTAGTTACAACAGTTAAACCTGTAGAGGTTAGAACTGGATTGAAACTCTCAGAAATTAGCTGAAATGGAAGACACTAAACCCATTCTCCTTTGGCTCGCAATGCTTTAATGACTTTTCACTCCATTCCACTGTGTTCAATAGCATCGTCTTTCTGCACCACAAAGCCAATTTGTTCCGTTTCTCCCAAACAGCTCTAGAACAGACACAAGACATTAATAATTGCCCCGGCATAGCTTTTACCGATGTTACAGAGATGTAGTGGGTCTGTTCAACCTGCATTACCATCACCTACACAACCCTGCTGTAATTCAACAACACCAAGGCTGAGCATGAAGGAGAGGGAATTGCCCGGGTGTGTTTGGCGGGGATGTTTTGGCTTGGCTGTAATAACATGTCAAATTAGCATTTCTCCAATTCAGCACGTACAAAGGCCAGACTATAATTGCTTTAACCTGCAGCTTCTTTGTGGTGATGTGGTAATGAACACTTTCAAACAATAACAACACATCCATATTCCCTCAGCGACTCTGTCGTTGTTTAAAGCGTGAAGCTAATTTATAAGGCTCATGTTTGGCTGTTTCTGCTAGAGATACAGATTATACTGTCAAATTTCCATTTTTAGGATTGGAACCTGATTTGCTTATTTGCGTGCTCCATGAAGGTATGTGGAGGACATTAAAGGTGAAGTTTGTAATATATGCGACCCTATTGGCAACAGGTGGGATTACATTCGACTTGAGCGGCCATAATAACATTGTCTTAAGCAATGGTGTAGGGTTGGATGGGAAAAAAAAAAAAAAAAAAAAATTCTGATTAATTCCATTAATTATTAATTATTCTTCTAAACTAGCTGTTGTTGGACTTTTTGTTAGTTTTTAAAATAAACACTGTTGTAATGTACCAAGGTAGAAAACCCCTGTATCAGTGTTTCCTTAATATGACCAGTGTAGTCTGATTCACAAATAAATTATTCTAATGATCCAATTCTTTGGAGCTTCTCTACTGGAGTATTCAAATTCAAAAGCAAAGACTGCTAGTTCCTTTAGTGAATAATTCAAAGAGTCATTGGTTTGAATCAGTTTGAAACACCAATTTACAGCAGTAGTAGATTAACACTGTGTGTACTGATTTGTCAAAAGTCAATAGAACCCATTATAATCAGTGAAATTGTCTACACTGGATGTGGCGCGGCATGACACGACTGAACGCGACAAATTCACGTCAGTAAATGTATTCCCCATTCTATTTCTGACGTTGCCCAAGTGCTTTGCAACGGTCGGCTTGTCGTGTTCAGTGTAGACAGCTTTTAGCTGTTGCGATAAAAAGTCACATCTGGTGTAGACACAGTATCTAAATATCCATAAATTAATTATAATCAAATCAAACTGAATCAAAATTAATGGAACAGAAATTAATCAATAAATCTTTATTGATACCCAGTCCTACAATGCAGTGAGATTGGGGTATCTTTTTGAAACTTTGAGTGTTTGAAAAGACTGACCAAAATATCTGACATCCCTTGCAAGAAGAAAACATAATCTGGTATGATAGCCACTGGTGGTATGGCAGTGTGTTTGGCTCACACAAATATGGAAGAGCATAAAGTAAGAATCGCTGTTTGAAGTGCCAAAATATTGAGCTGACGTCTCAGAGCTATAGTGTGAGTGGACCTGCATTGCCAAGCAATTTAAGAGAGCAGTATTTTCCCTTGATAGCTCTGATAATTCATATGGTTTGCCCAGCTCTTCATCACACAGCCAAACCTTTCACCCACCTTATATATAACACTGATATACCACTGTTTGAATTTGTGCCCACCACTAATGTGAGTGTAGATTGCCTTTCCAGTTAAATTCTATCGCTGTTTCTGCCGTGATTGTATTGGCTGAGCGTTTGTATATCTTTTTAAATGCCAAACACTTGCAGTTTACATTCCTATGCGCAGCATTAAAATGAATTCAATCGATTCAAGGCATAATGAGCAAGACAGGCTAGCACAAATTAAAAGGAAACAGCCAACATCCAGAGCTCAGGCGTGTAAAGTCTCGGAGATGGAGTAATATTCTTCACTTACAGGTACCGTACTAGCTCTGCATGTTCATGATGGAAGAGGTCAGGGATACCAATGCAATCCTGCATTCATTAAAGTGTTTGCGTAACCCTCCAACCCATCTGTTATGATGTCTCTTACACGTAACCCTCGCAGCTATTATATGAAACGAGCCTTCAGGCAGGTTGTGATGTATGCTAGAATCATTCATCCATTATCTGCCTTCCATTAGAAAGCACTCTCAGGGAAATGAGAGTTTGCTGATTCTGGGATATTTAAGGAACATCTTGTTTTGAAGTTGTATGTTTTATTTCAGAAAGGTTGGGAATTTGATCCCATTCAGTTCATGAGGTGGAATTTGAATTGAGCTGGCCACACCCCACAGGAAGCTGAACTGGAATTGGCCCATTTCACACTTCCGGGTTTTTGGCTTCCAGAATTATCCACGCCGTGTAAGTTTTTCCGGTTACAGTGATAGATATCAAAGCCTCGATCAGAACCAGCTCGGGAATCAAAGTCGTTTTACGAATTAAATGTCATGAAAATGTTTGAACGGTCTTGGTGAATTATTGGTGAGACTACAGAGCTCTCATTAAGAGATAAATTTAATAAATAATTCGAAGTGATGGTGGTTAAACTGGTTATATTCTTCGTGTTTGTTTGGCGCGGCTGTGCATTATCGCGCTCCATGTGCTGTAAAGACAGTGCCTGTGTCTCAACGTGCATACTATCCATCCTAAATAGTAGTCTATTTGACATTAATATTCAGTAGGGATGCTCCGATACCGATACTAGTATCGGTATCGGGCCCGATACCAAGCTCATGTACTTGGTATTGTACTCGTAAAAATACCCCCAATACCAAAGACCGATACCTCACGTGATGTAACTGACAGAATTTTCATGCACAGAGACACCGGCGGCTGCAGAAGAAACAATGTCAGCCTCAGAGGTGTGGAAATACTTCAAATTAATGATGACAACACACATTGCGAACTACATGCTTTAGTTATCGATTAGTGATAGGTGGAATCGCGCTGAATGACACAGACCAGAAGCGCTCTTTCTCTCTCTCTCTCTTTCTTGCACGCGATCCCAGTTCTCTCAGACAGCGCGCGATCACTTCTCCTCGCGCCTGAATGGTCAAATGCATACATAGTTGTCAAAATATCCATCGTGTGGAGTATCTCACGTAAATACAGTCGATTATGGCTTAAGTGGATGTAAACATTTGGGTGAAAACAGGATAGGCTATGTGTCAGTATCCATGGATTCAGTCTTAAAGGGACCTTAGCCTATATTTATCATTAATGTTATTAAAACAACAAAATATGTTAAATAAATGTATACCTGGTAAATAAACCTACTGTATCTGAAAAATAAGTTTATTTAATTTTTATCTAGTCTAAATCTTTAATTTTTATAGTATTTGTTTTGTATTGTTTGTAAATTTCTTTTTATATAACAACAATTATATATTTTGGTAATTATGCCCTTTGAAGGTTATTGGACACAAACTCTTTAAGTTTGTGACAGGGATGGACTGGGACCAAAAATCGGCCCTGGCTTTTTGGCCCAGACCGGCCCACCACCACTTAAGATCACAAATACCACCCGTCCTTCCGCTTATATATATATAAAATTTATTCTACTTATTTATTTATTTTTAGTTGTTTACAACCAAGTCACCAAAATACGATGAATACACACTGAGCATAACCCAACACACAACAGTAAATCTATTAGCCTTATTACAGTTTACTTATTCTTATCACAATGTTAATTGTTGTTGGTGTGGGTTACTTATATCCAACAAGCTATGGTAAACAAGCTAGGTAACATTATAATCTCTAAAATAGCGGAGTAATCGGAAATAGCGGAAAAAATTCAGTCAAATTCATCAGTTATCATCTTTTGTTGTTGTTGTTGTTGTTATGACTAATTACTCAGCACCATCAGCGTTAAAGAGAAAATAATCACTTCACCCGATGTTTTTGAATAAAATAGCCTTGACAGCCGACTTACTGGAACTCATCTGTCTGTAGAACTGTTCTCTGCCGCCGGACTTCTACAGAATCTAAGCACAAGCGAGTGTGACGTGCGCGGTGGACCAAACCACTGTGAGGCAAGGGAGGGGTGACTCAAAATGTTTAATAAACTTAAAACGCCCGTTTGCGTTTGTATTGCTTTACTACTTACATAATTATTTTAGGTTTATATAATTTATGCACAATACTTAACGTGGTTATTAATTATATTTTTTATATTGCATGCAGGCAGAAATCTTATAGATGGTGCCGTTCAAAGATATGATTGAGCCAGTCCAGTGTCAATCAAGAAAACAACCAATGGGCCGCTAAGCTACATGTTTCATGAGCCGCGTCTGTCAGAAGGAAAAAAATAGCCTATGTGATATTTTTGACTAAAGTGTTTTGGGCCAGCAGCCCAGTGTCAAATGAAAAAGCATTGGGCCGCCGATCTAGGCCTACCACTTTCATGGGCCGAGAGAATTTTTTTTTTTTTTTTTTTTTTGGCGGTTGGCGACCGTCGGCCCCAAAAAGCACGTCGGCCCACCGGGAAAGTGCCCGGTATGCCAGATGGCCAGTCCGCCCGTGGTTTGTGACAAGCACATAAAAAATATTACTTTTTTCATCAGCGTAATAATAAAGAAGCTGCTCTACATTCATTAGTCTCACTGTGTTGTGCTTGGAAAACTGCAACATCCAAAAAAAAAAAAAAGAGAGAGAGAGAGAAATTAATAAATTCATAGGCATTGGTATCGGTATCAGCGAGTACTTGAAAAAAAGTATCGGTACTTGTACTCGGCCCTTAAAAAATGGTATCGGTGCATCCTTAATATTCAGTACTATTTAGGGTGGATAGTATGCAAATCGGGATGTATAGAGTGTTTTTCGCGACATGCTGGGGAAATGATCAGCTGGAAGCTCCCTTATCACGCAAGCCTGATCCTCTGATTCATGAAACAGGACCGCTCGCACCCTGGATGTTTCTGGAGATACATGCTATATATTTTTAAAACGTAATAAACTCACAACATTATTATGTATCTCATGACTTTATATCCCCTATTGAAGTATATATTGGGAGTTAATTTTTTTAAATGAATAAATTATATAAATAATGTTCATCGTATGTGATACGATCAGGGGGATTGCTGAATGAGTAGCAGTAGCCTATACTGTATGACAGCTGGTAAAATAAATCCACCTGCCGGTAAATTTGAGCAACGGTCTGAGTGGCCGTATAAGCTACAAACAAGTAGAAAATAATTTCTTTGTAGATTATTACAACAGCAACTTGGAAAACAGACAAAATAGAAAAGGTAAGAAGTGATATTTGAGAAAAGAGCATATCAATCTAATAGCCGTAGACTCATAGCGGAACTAACTTTACCCTGGGTCCCGTGATTTCCGATTCTTGTGAAAAAGGCCTATGACAGGAAATGGAATTTTTGGTGAATTAGTGAATTGCAAAACTTAATGATTTTCAGTTCAGAAGTGATGCAGGAGCTCTTCCACTATAGTCCACTAAATGAATATATGAAGAGTTCTGTTGCAAAAACCTCTAAGTCCATCCGTCCTATGTTTAGGTTTAGTAATTTCACTTTAATGGCAATGAAAAGGTTATTAGTCAGTTATTGAAATGTCACTTTAGTCAATTTATTGGTATTTAACTTTTTTTAATTTTTTATTTTAACCTTTTTTCTCTAAGTCCACCTCTTTGGACAACAAGACAAAGTAAAACATCTGTTTCTGCAGCAAAAAGAACACTGTTGTGTTTACTTGCTACTTGTGAAATCCTGTCGTTGCCACTGAAACTATTGACAAAACATGATAAAAACTTGCAGCTTGGCAATTGAAAGCTGGCTCATATGCACACCCACATTCCTTGCTACGAGCACTTTACTGATGGAACTGTGACTTCACACAGCACTTGCATACTGTTGTTCTCATGTTGCTTTGATTTATTCTACTATTCTCATTTGTAAGTTGCTTTGGAGAAAAGCGTCTGCTAAATGACTAAATGTAAATGTAATGTAAATGTCATTCATCTTGACATCATATGTTCGATGTGCGTCATCCAATTGGTTCTTCTGTGGACTCAAAGGCTTTTGCTGACAATGGGAAGTGGCATTTAACAGTTTCTGCCAACGAACCGGTGTTTCTGAATGGGCTGATGCTGGGATTTAGCGGTTTTGAAGCATTCGAAAGTATTTGATGCAATGTGCGGAGAGCATTCGCTCAATATCATTCTCATTTTTGACGTTTTGTGGCTTTTGTATCTGAACTCTTCATATAGTAGTAGAATTAAAATGAACTGAAATTCATAGAACTTTTTTTTTTTACATTTTAACTATTGTATGTAAATAAAAATTAAATAATAGAGTAATATAAATTTCATTTAATTTTTATTGTACTTTTTTTTTTTTTTTACATTCAAATTCAAATTGCAGTTCTGTATCCTGTTGTTCAAATTCAGGAATTCATTTGGATTGAATTTAAAAAGCATTCTCTGTTCAGTTCTGAATGATGCACAACCCTGCAATGCTTAAGATGATTGCACTTCACTTCTCTCTTTAAATGTGCCATAGTGACCACTTTACTAGATACAGATGGTTTCTTGCAGGAACTTCAGCATAATAGAGATACTTTTTTTTTTTTTTTTTTCCATATATGCAGATGATGTCATACGACTGTGAAGAGGGGAAGCAGATGAAATTAGCGTAAGGGATAAAGAGAAATGTGGTCAGTCCCCTGTTTTGCAAGCTGTAAGACAGATGAAGAAAGAAATGAGGAGAACAGCCTACCCTGTCATGAGTGGTCTACAGTGATGGATCGCAGAGATTAGTGTTAACTCTAACAGCTCGTCCATTGCTGTGGTAGCACAAAGATTTGTGCATGGCGTGACGATCTGGGACATTCTGCATAACACGCTAATTTTGAAGGCCTCGTCTCTAGTAACCATAAGTGAGATCATAGATAATACTTTAGTCTGTAAGCAGCTAGCCTAGCAACCATGTAGCAACCTCCTGGAAATCAGGCATTGTGGCTGCGAGGTCATGTGCCATTCACGTTTATTAATATATAATTCTAGTTATCTGTATTGAGGGATTGTCATGTAAAATAATGATTTTTAATATTGTGCAAAAGCTTTTTCTGCATGAGATCCATTTCAGAATCATTCCGTTTCCTTTGGGATATTTTCTGCAGTGGCAGATCTGAACCACTAACCTCTTTTAAGCCAAGAAGTTGGTCTGGAAACTAGGCATTGACAGGCCATTTATTCCTTCCCTGCCTGCTCCTTCTCCTGATCAGTCCCACATTACACACACAAACACACGCCAACACATCAGATTCCTTTTCCCTTGTAGTGGACAATGTCCCCTGCCCTTCCAGCTTTCGTGTAAATTCTATTCCAGAGAAAAATTAGCCGGAGAAATCCTTTCCCCTTTTTTAATGACAGAAACGGAAGAGGGGGAGGAGCAGAGGCTCAAGCCGCTGTAATTAATGAGGTCTGCTCGCTTACTAGATGAAGATTCATTTCATAGGCCACGTGAAGGGATGAGATGGCCTCCCTCCTGCATGAAGGATACACCGCAACACTCAGAGCAGGCAGGGGGGTAATTGATGACGGGGGCGCCTCTGCTGTAAATGTGCTGTAAAAGCCATTAGGAAGGGTTTCAGTCACACCAGTCTGATGCTTGCACAGATAGAACAGCCAGAGAGAATGCCGAAAACAGAAAAGAAGTGCTCCTTAGACACAAAGATGGCTTTTTGAGACTGAGTTCCCACCAGCTGTCAGCACATTTCTTGCACTCTCTAATTGCCAATGACCTAGTGCTCTGAAACTGTGAGAGTTGCCATACTGCAGCAAATTAAATGCCTTTTGTTGCGGCCTCCTTGTGATGGGCCTGTGATAATAAATATTCCTGCTATTAGCGGATGACATGGATTTATGACTCGATCAACATCACCAAAAATAGGATTTGGGGCTCCGTGAGATGGGAGGATGGGAATACGGGCCTGTCCTTGGTTTAAGCAGTCACTGTGCCTCAGGGTTTGTGGCTTTCCTCCAAGTCATCCACGCAGAGACTCCTGAAAGGAAGCTGCTTGTCATAGTCATCCTGCTGATAGGGTTAAAACAAGAGTGAGCCATCTTCCTCTTCCATGGAAGATGACACTCAGCATGCTGAAATATATTTTTACACAGGTTTTTGTTTTAGTAATTGTCTTTTGAATACAGTATGAATCAAAAGTAAAGGATAATATATTTGTATATTTAGAAATTAAATTTAAGGACATACTTTAAATTTAGTCAGTATTTCAGGTCAAGTGAAATTTATTTCATAATACACATTGTATCGAAGCAGCTCTACAGAAAATATGATTTTAGTGTTTATGATATCTTAATATCCATATTCGATTAGAGAGTGTTAATATAATTTACATTTTGTATCAAGCAATCAAACAGTTGAGATATGTTTATGTATAATAAATAATATATAATAAAAAATAAAGCCTTAAAAACAAAACAATTTGGTTAGTCGCAATTGTTCCTCTCTCACTGCAAATCCGCCACAGCTCAGTAGAGATAAACCAAAGTTTATTCCCTTCGAATTCCTGTCAGGATAATCTTTTAGTTTCCATCCTGATACATTCTTCTTTCCCAGTGGTATGTCTTTTTCTCTGCCTGGTGTCAATGAGATGGCCTATGGGATTATGGGTAATAAGGCATGGACCTTGGTCAGCACAGCCCATTCGACTGAGAACACTGTGAAATGAAAGCTCTAGCTTAAGTTCTGCCAGGAAGACTCAATGTTACGTCACCAATTAGTTTAGAGCTAACCAATCATTATCTTGCACTTGGAGTATATAAGATTGCTGACACATGTTTGAGTCCGCAGATGCTGATGCAAACCGTCACCTCCATCCTTCCCACCACCACCAGGATGGTCCCTGTCCATACCTCCCAGGGGGGTCGGCTATGCCCCTGCCTTCATCTTCAGGCAGGAAATGCAGAGTCCGCAACCCTTTAGGATCTGAGCTATGGACGGGGCCTACGCCAAAGAACTTTCTTAAAAGATTTTGCTTGCTGATTGTTAATAAATATGGTTGTCACGTTATCTTACCTCCCCGAGTCTTTCTGGTAGAACTCCAGTTCTTTCTCTTCACATTGTGAGACCTGGAAAAGAGAAAACAAGATAGATAAAGGAGCCTGTTTGCTTTTGGACTGTGCTGTCCTCCTCCAGGACACACAGGAGGGCAGTGTTCGGGAACAAAAGGTCTGAGGGACAGACTGTATAGTGTACAATGATACATCCCACTCCAAATAGGTGTACTTCACTTTCAGTAATGCCGTGACGTCAGTGATGCAGAAGTACCACGTGCACTTTTACTGTCATTGTCTTTTTTAAAGGAATAATTTATCCAAAATTTTAATTTCTGTTATTTACTCACCCTCATGTTGGTTTAAAGCTGTATTGCTTACTTTTTAAAAAAAAAAAGTAAGAAAAAGAAAAATCACCATTATGAGTCATAAAAGTGACTTGTGCACTATATAAGTCTTTTGGAATCATTAAATACCTCTGAGTAGCAGACTGAAATGTATATATGTGCATCTAAATGTTATTTATTTATTTTTTATTATTATTTTATTCATTTTCTGTCATTTGTTTTGGTCTGTTCCTCACATAAAGCTATTTTTTATCGTGCCTTTTTTTTTGGACAAAAGCGGCCAGGATGTTCTTAAAAAATCCCCTTTTCTTCGGCAGAAAGATTGTCATATGGGTTTGGAACAATATGAGAGTGAATAAGCAATGACAAAATTTTTTGGGTGAACTGTCACAGTATGCTGTTAAAACAAAAATTGGGCTGACAGCTAAACGCCATCCAATTTAAAACGTTTAACTCAAGTTTAATCTGAGCCCTCTAGTGAATCTGATACTATTTTCATGATCATTTCATGAGACATTTACTTGATAAATCATCTCTTTGGGTGCTTCAGAGAGCAATAAACCGATTATTTATAGGTGCACGAGCCTTCGGACAATTGTTAATGTCACCGTATCCTGACCTCACGGGTGAGTTCAAAGCTCCAGTGCTCAGTCAGTCGAGTCAGCCTGCTAAAGTGTTTATGATACTAATATCAGCCGGTCCCATATGGAGAGGGCAGACCCATAGACTAGTGACTGGGAGTGTAGAGGACACGGTTACCGGACCGTAGCACTGTCACGCAGAGATGCAATCATGACTGTCATTATTACAGTTTAGTCCTTCACCAGATGCCCTCTTAACAGGCGACCAAACCTGACTGCAGTACGCTTGCATGGATCACACCATCACCATACCCCTCTGGCGATCAGCTCCGATCTTCCAATCCGCTCACGTCCTTTAAGCTGATGCATTGACAATGTTTACTTCAGGAAGTGACATTTGCAACTTTATTTAGTTCAATGAGTTGGCGGCTATTGGCATGACCTTTTCTGCCATTGCTGTGGGTCCAATATGCCTTGGAGACTCCGACTTCTTTTCTTGTTTATATTGATGTTCAATAAACCCACGTTCTTCATTGATGAAGTCATTTTGTGCAATACTTATGAAATCCATTGACTAATAGAGGAGTGTTTAATTCCAATGAGAATATAAATATACAAGAGTAGAGTCAGAATTGATGAGAATGGAGGTCATGTTTATGCCGAGTTGTTTATTAGCAGTTGTGAAATGAAACTCTAATGATATAAAAATGCTATTTTGTTTTTGTGATGACAAATATTTTGGTCCCTTGTCAAACTAAAAATCAAAAACAGTTTGTAGAAGGTTTTACGAGTTTAATCGGGGTTAAGTCTCACACAGTTTTCTCTGTGAGTAAATAATGCCAGAATTTGTCATTTTTAATTCTCTTTTAGTTTTCCCATCCCATGTCTTCAGGAAATGGGTGCTGAAATTCTGTTTATATTCCCATTGGCTGCACCTTTCAGACACCGGTCTAAAAGCATCTTTCACTGTCCCAGTGATAAGGAAGTGCTTTATGTATTCCAGTCATGTTGGATATACACACACACCTTCCTGACAAATGCAAGGCCGGCACGAGTTAGAGCTATGGGGGGATGATAAACAGTTTTGTTTGTGTATCTGTGACTGAGTAAGGAAAGAGAGCATTTTATTTCTTTGATGAAACGCATTAGACATGTGGTGGGATTGAATCAGGTGCACTTCGGTATGCTGCTGTAGTAAGAAAATTAATACATAAAGCACTAAATAAAAATGTTTCAATGCTACCCGTTTTCAGTCTAGAATATGTTCGTGTTTATAAAACTACAGAAGCTGCAAAGCAGCGTCAACAGTGTCTTTTAAAATGATTTATCTCAAACAAGGATTGATTTTGTGTGTGTGTGTTGCAGAGGTCTTTAAATCTATTCTGCAAACACCAAATGTCTGCAAAAAAATGAAAGAAAAATGAAAAATATTCAAGGCTTAGTACTTCATTGCTGTTCATGTTCTATTCTCTTACTGTGAAGGTCCACTGTGAAGTTTGTGCTTTGTGATAGAAATTATGTCAGCTTTGGGGTTAAAAAAAATTATAAAGCATGTGCTCATATGAACACATGTATTTGTCATTAGAAGCTCTGTTCCAAAATCTACTGAGCTGGATTTTAAGGGATCTTAGACACAAAAACGTTTTCAAAGGATAGACAATGCGATCATGTCTTCTTCTCTTGGCTAAATTATAAGAGTAGTGGTGGTTATGATAATCCCATAATGCACTGCAATGGGCTATGTGAAGAAAAATGATGGAAAAATGTTGATTATAAATATACTTTCAACACATTCAATACCAAAATGTTATTGTAAAAGTAATTCAGATTCATTCAAATGGTCTATTTGTATTAAGTTTGTGTTACAGTATGCATTATTATGCTTGTTGGAGTAACTCATTAGCTTAGCAACATGCTAAGGTGACAATTTATTTCGCTGGTCCACTTTATACACTCTACTAACTTTGCAGCTACATGTCAACTAACTTTCATTAGAGTACTAGTAGACTGTAGACTGTTGTGTTAGGGTTCAGGTTAGTAGAATAAGTTGACATGTAGATGCAAAGTTAGTCAGTAGAATGCCTGTTGGAGGACCATCTAAATAAAGTGTTAGCAGATATTAAGCAGAGAGTCTATTAATACTCTAATGACTGTATTTGTAAAGTTACTTATAGTTTAATAGAATGTCTGAAGTGGACCATCGAAATAAAGTATTACTATAATGGCAATCTGTAAAATCATGTGTAAAAATCAAGGTTGCTTCTTGTGTATTGTGTTCAAAATGAGTCACTTATGAGATTCTATTTAAGTTATGCTTCCTGTGTCTGCTGCCTATCTAGGCCATTGAGAGCTCACTGGGTTTTGAAACAGAATGATAATCTTCACACTAATTGATCATAATATAAAATTCAGAACTGAGATTCATGGCCCAATCCATGATTTATGATCCTAAATAAATAAATAAAAGACAGTTCAATCAAGCTGCAGTCAGAGGCATAAACTGGAAATAAAGATGCCATTTCTTTGTGTTGTTTGCCTTTGTGCGGCAGTGAGGAGGTTTGCTGAGGGGCAGCAAGACTATGTTCTTCTTTATTGAAAAAGACAAACGAGGGGCTTTGTAAGCAGCCATGCTTCATTTTAACATCTACTGTGGCCCATGGCAAAGAAGTGTTGTAATCAATGAGTGTCATGTATGCTGCAATGTTCACATGATGTTTACCTGTGGTTTGTTTACACGAAATGCGTGTGTATAAAGAGCCTAGCAGGAACGCACAGCACATCTTAGCTCCTAAAGATCAGTGCAACTATACATAGATAGGTAGAGAGGTAGTTTGAAAATTAACACAAATTAAAAATCTTGATATCATTTTACTTTCATTTTTGGGTGAACTGTAAGGTTGGTGGTAAAAAAAAAATAAATAAAAAAATGTTAGTGGCTTTTTCTTCTTTTTTTTTTCTTCTTTTTTTCAAAGTGGGTTAGCTGTCAAATACGGTATAGAAAGGAACCTCCCCTATAACAAGATTATATCCCACAATTCACCTGTAATCTCACAACGGAGCCCCTGAGGGTGTAATAAATGTTTATTAGGCCTAAGCTTCTTTCATAATACCTCCCTCGCTCTAATTCATGTTAAAGGTTATTGAAAACACCCAAGTCTAACACCTGACCTCGACATATTTCAATTTCTCTTCATTTCATATTCTTTTCAAAATCTGTATTTTTTAGTAAGGGAACAATTTTGTGTTTTTTCTTCGCCGATAATTTGAAGGAGACTCAGAGGCTGTTATGTGCTTGTCTTGATTACTAATGAAGGCTTAAGAGCTTTGATGCCTTTAAAAAAAGACAACATAAAATCTAAATTAATCATACTTACTTTCCTAAAGTGCATTCAGTAATTTGTTCCTTATTAAAATTTTAAACTAAGAAATAAATATTACTTTTGACCAGTGTGATTGAAGTAAAATAATGAAAGGGTTCTGTCATCATTTACTCAAACTCATGTTGTTGTAATGGCTTTCCTTCTTCCTTAAAAAACAAGAAATTAATAAGCTTTCAAGCTTCTAAAATGCTGCAAAAGCACCATAAAACACCATAAACTAGTCCATATTACCCGTGCATTATATTTCAAGACTTCTGAATCCATACAATTGAACAGATTGAAATTAAAGTTGTGATTCACTGAAAATCTGGGCATCTAACGTAGCTCTCCCGAGTATGTTTAAGAGAGAAGTAAAGATTTTGTAAGCGATTTGTTCTTTTGAGTCAAATTTTTTCAATAAATCATTTAAGCCAGTTCACAAAACAGCATTGTGAGCTAAGCTTATCGTTGGTGCCAATGTTTCTCCCATCTACGTAGGGTTACGATGATTTAAAGAAATGCAGCCCTGGTCTCAATGATTTAATCATGAATCAAACTGATTTTAAATTCAGCTAAATGATTCAGTAACAGTGGTTAACAGCATGGAAAACAGCAAAGAGGACACTGTTCAAGATGTTTTCTTTTGTATTTCAGAGACTGGGTTTGAGGGTGAGTAAATGATGACAAAATTTTGATTTATGGGTCAAATATTCCTTTAAATTGACAGATCGCAGATGTGGCCTTGAAAAAGTATTTATTCTTCACAAAGCAGCCACCCCCGCTTCATTCTGTGTGCGTTTGTTAATGAGCACTTGATGAATAAGGGCTCTGCTGTTGCATGTTAAGAAACTAGCATAACGTTACTCAAACAGCTGTAGCTGTATAATAGGAAGATACGTAGCTGCATTGACAGTTAGTCTAATCATATGGTGTTGTAATGCTTGTGCTGACTCTCCTTTCCCTGTCTGTCTTTCTGGTGGGCACAGAGCGGGTGGCATGGGAGAGGCGTGGATGTGCTCATGGATGTTGTGACAGTGGTTCAGTGAGGCGTGAGAGGGAGGGTTACACTCTTGGCTCAAAGGCAATGCCAGCTGATGCAACAGATGGCAAATGTCTTTGATTGGTGCAAGGTGTTTGATGAGCAGAAATGGCTCTGTTTAATTACTTGTCAAGTTGTCCGTCTGGGGCTGGAGCCTCCTTGTCTGTCTTAGATGGGCTTCAGGCCTGATTGAATTGCTTTGCTTGATGGACTGAACCTCCAACCAGTTCCTGCACCTGTTGTTTGGACCATAAGAATGCAATTTCTCTCTTTCATTTTTGTTTTTTCTTTTCTTTTTGCAGTATGTACTGGCACAGAGAATAAACTGAGTACTCTGTCAGATCTGGACCAGCAGTATCGGACCCTTCGTAAATACTACGAGAACTGCGAGGTGGTGATGGGTAACCTTGAGATCACCAGCATCGATCGCAGTCGTGACCTGTCATTCCTTAGGGTAAGTACTCATGACATCTCAGATTTTGTACAGTATTTTTTGTTTTCCATAGTGTCCTGATATTCTGTGCCATATCAAAATCTGAGTTTCAAGGTGTCACTTACAATAGTATTTTAATTACCATACATGATTTGCCAGTGTCAGTTTAGTATCAGAGTTCAGACACTGCAATGGTATGTAATATGTTTTTTTTTTTTGTTTTTTTTAAAGAATTGTAACTAATATAGACAAATGTGGCGAAACACGGAAGTAAAGCAGCATCGCCATTACTGTGTGCCTTGCTGCTAAGGAAGTAGCAGAAGTAGCGTGTTGGTCCCCTAGGCTGTAGCGGATGTTAGCTATATAGTTTTTTTAGTACTTATGCTGTCCAGTGATGCCGGGAAGAGCGTGTTGTGTGGTTGGTTGTTTTAACAACAGCACAAAACTACAGGCCTGGAATAAAACCATTTGTGTAATCCACAAACCTTTGTTGCACATTGACTGCCCATGTTTACGGCCATACGGATTGCACAGAGTTCCTGGTCGAGCGGAGGACCAAGATGTGCGTCAAAAGTGGATGAAACACATAAACCGAGATGGCTCATCGCATGCCAGATGATTAATAAAATAATCTTGAATACCTGAAAGAACATGAATTTTATTGCTACAACTGGTTGTGACTAAGGCCATCCTTAAAAATATTTTGGTTTGCCGTAACAGCCAAAAAATAAAAAATGGTCGGTTGGTCGTAAAAAATGTAAATATTTTTTTTATTATTATTGCATCACAATTAGTGTATTGTGATTGTCAAAACATTTTAGTCACTTAGCTGAATTTTATTAAGTTTAGTGACATGTTACAATGTTTACATGGTAGGCTACAATTTCTGGTAAGCTACACTTTTTTATTATTTTTATTCAATTATTATTATTTAATTATTATTGTGATTTGATTTAATATTGACTCATTTGGATAAATATTAGGTAGGCTACACAAGGTAGGCATTAATTTTTCTCAAGAAAAAAACAACTCACCTAACTTAATGCTGTAAACATACTGAGAGCCCTATCAGCTGGCAGTATTATTTAAAAAATAACTATTTAAATATAATGCATTTTTTATTATAATAAAAACTTTATTTAATGATATAAGTAAAAATATAATAAAGATGTAATACAGTACACATATCAGCCAAAACTGTGTGTTCTGTGTGAGGGGCTGCTAGCTGACAGCGTTCGGTCATTTCTGAGAGATTTACCTCAGACGAAGGTAAGTGTGAATACATAAATCCATTTTGGAAAACATGTTTACAAGAACATAACATTATACGTTGTTTGATGTTGTAATATTTTTTAATCTGTATTTCTAGCATGTCACATTTACAAGCACCAAAACGGTATTTATTGTTTGAATTTCGTAATAAAATTGACAGAATCTGAGAGCTGAGATTTTTTTTCTATCATAAGTAACCTGCTCTGTCTAGTCTCTCGGCCTCTCTGTCCTCTTTACTTCGCGATTTTTTTTGTGCGTGAGAAAATGGATGTGTGGCGTGAGAGCGTGTGAAAAGCGTCAATTGCATGTCTCTCACATTTTATTGCATTTGTATTAGCTGTTTGAAGAGTAAAAAAAAAATTGTGGGTCTTAACGCAATTACAATCGGCAAGTCGGTCGGACTAAAAGGGGAAAAAATAATTAATTGGGTCGGTCCTAAATTGACAGGGTCGGTCAGGTTATGGCAAACAAGAATATTTTTAAGGATGGCCTAATAATTATTTGAAACTTGTGAAGCTTGAACATATTAGCAACACAGCTAGTAATGACAGCGTTCGGTTTTATTGTTGTCATCAATTAATACACTTCTTAATTACATTATATTTTTACATTATTACATTATGTTGTCAATAAATTACGTTTATCTGTAAGTTTTGGCCACAGCCTGACATCATCTACCCAATGTTCCCTTTCACCAGACATTTTCTTTAATGAGCAGGATGCGCTTTCATTGAAATGTCATTAAAGGGCACCGGCAAGTGTCACACCGTCACACTTCGCAGGCACGCAGTAATGGCGGCAGGCAAGATGGCGGCGCCCATAGAGTTCGCGGCGGATTTGTGTATATATCACCATACATTGCCCAGTTTATTAAACACAGTATGTTAAGACAATTGTTTTGCATTACAAGTTTTTTAAAATGTTTTTTACATATTGAAATTAGTCAATATCTAATTAAATATGCACACATTTGCATACGTTTCAAGAGCAGAAATCTGAACATTGACGCCCATTAAAAGTATTTTTCTGAACTCATATTTCACTTTTGTTCAGTCAACCAGCAGATCCTTGTTCATAAATGAGGTAGCTTCTTTGTTCATTTAATTCGCAAATGACCTGTCCCAGTTCATTTAATTCATTTTCCAGACAAGATGTTTCATTGACTCCATTTTAAGGCTGAAATCAGAAAAGCATATGGCAGAAATAATAAAAGTAGTATGATAGACAAGCATATAGTGTGGAATTGTATACTAGTATGCCTCTGTCTCGTTGGGATTCAAAACACCAAGTCGTTCAGTGAAGGGCATATTCATTCGGTTGGTCCAACCAATGATATGCTACTTGAACTTCTGTGCTATTTGCCTTTGAAGTCAGAAAAACAGTAACTAAAGCAATCCTGGGATTCAGACGGGTGAGATTTCTGAGTTGTAAGTGCATGGAAGTGAATGAGAAAACATTATAATTTTTTTTTTTTTTGTTCACGACTAAAACACCGCTAGTGAAGGAAAAAAAAAAAGAGCTAGATGGGAGTCTGACCTCCCTGCTTACCTCCCCTCATCCACATTGCAGCCTGTGCCATGATGAGGATAATGGGTAGTCAGAGAAAGGTCAGGGATCTTTTCTTCAGGAAGAATATAGGTGTAAATATTGTGTGTCTAATGTGTGTTCAGACGTGACTAGCGTGGCTTTTTGAACTTCCTTGTGAACACATTGCCTGCTAGTTACTTATCACCCATCCCTTGCCTAAATTTAAGACCAATTTCAATTGATTTCATTGGAAATGTAGGAGATCCTCAATGTGGTATTTTGTAGGTGAGATGTATAGCTCTAAATGGTTTTGGCAGTTTTGATAAAACTAACTGAATATGTTCAAGTTATACTAATTGAACTGATTATATTCATGGCATTTGAGGCATAAGATGTTGTGAAGTTATTAAAGGAGTAGTTCACCCATATAGTTTTACTCAATATCTGATTTAGTCGATTTGTGAACCAGATCAAAAGAATTATTTGTTAAACTGAAGTAGTGATGTCAAATTCATGACAGTATTGTTCTTTTAAATTGAATCTTTTCATTGAATCGGTTGATCCATTTTACAAAACTAATATGATTCGTTCACTAAAGTAGCAATGTAATTCAGATCAACCAATTCATAGAAAACATTTGACTCAAAAGAACAATTCACTCATTAATCAGACAATTTTACTTAAATTACTCAAGTTTTGTGAACCGGTTTAATTGATCCAATGAGCAAATTAGGTTCAAAAGAATGGTTTGCTCATGTTCTGAACATTCTTTTGAAAACACAGTATGAATCATTTGGTCACTGAAGTGGCAGTGTCCAATTCATTATTTAATTGTTTATTTGAGACAAATCTTTTCAATTAAACAATGTATATGGTTCATAAAACCAATTTGAATGATTCGTTCACTAGTTGGACTGATTTGGTTTTTATGGACTCAATGATTAAAGGCGTGGTTGATTATGATTTCAATTTTTTAACATTACGCTCAAAGTTTAATGCAAAGGGACATATTTTCTTTTAAATAATTCTCTAAGGACCACAACAAATGGCTGGTAGGGACAACAACGAGTTTCCTCCCAGATTAGTGACGTAACTAACCCTAATATTTACATAAACATGCAACAAAGGGGGCAAGGCCATGTTGGGCTGCTTTAGAGAAGAGGAAGAGTAGTTGTAGTAGAGTGTTGTTACCATGCTGTCATTTTACACTGGACTGCTTCACAAACGAGGGTCAATTCAACGCTGGATTTGCACAAAAGATTAACGTGACGACACATGTTAATCGATGAGAACTCCACGGAAACTACATATATTTATCCGCTAACCGTACAGAAATGTCCAGATGCATTCTAAAAGTTGTAACTTCTTCCTGAGTCTCTCCATCAGTGTCTGACTCCAGTTTGAACTATGTAAGGCTGAACACCGCTATGGTTCATTCACACCAGACATGAATGAAGCATTAAGCGTGAGTGATTTACATGTTAAGTCAATGCAAATACGCGAATAGACATCATGCGGCGCGAATCGAGCGTTTCGAGCGAAACACGCAAGTTGAAAAATCTGAACTTTGGCGAAAATTTGCGCCGCGTTAATGAATCAGGAGCTTGCTCTAGTAGTGATGTGACGTAGCGAGCTGAGGCAGAAATCCGAAACAACAATGGAGGACAAAATCATTGTCGCTGTACATCTTCATACTTTTATAGAAACAGGAATAAAAAGGATCTTGCTTGAAAGAAAGTGAGTGAGGAGGTCGGACAATCTGGCAAGTTGTAAAAAATGGTCTTTGAGCTATATAAATATACATATTGAGACTACAAGCTAGCTAAAGCCGACCAATTGAGCTTATTCACTGTAATTTACAACTATTTCCCTGCTGACAAGTTGTGTTTATTCAGAGGAAGTGTGTGGAAAGAAGTGGGAGAGTCTGGGACACATATAGGAGTGGGAGAGCCCCTCTCATGACGCAAATTCACGTCTGTTGTGAAGTAAATTTCACGAGCGAATGAAGCGAGTAAACTCAAAATGCCCAAGCGTCCAACTATGCACGAATAGCGCAATTTATTTGGCTGCGTGAGATTCTCCAGCTTTGTTGTTGTTGAGCAACCAAAACTTGAGCTGTTAAAGCTCTGTCCTCTTCTGGAAAGCAGCCGGGAACAGCAGCTCATTTGCATTTAAAAGGACACACACAAAAACGCTGTGTTTTGGCTATATAGGTCCCCTTTAAGGCTTAAACTTTAGTCTGTTCCCTACACAAAGCTAATCTATTGGCCAATCAAAGAGGACCTTAGTGGACTCCCCTCATCACAGGACCCGGGACAGCATTCCCAGTTGTCCTGTCTGATGTCATCCCTGCAGGTCCATCATTTCTGTCTTAGAGGAGCATCTTTTTCCTCAGAGATGGATTTTCTGCATTACTGATTGTTCTGGAATCTGTTTTAGATGAGTTAAAAACTATGATGATCTCCTTGAAGAAAAAACACACAATGGCACCCTGCATGTCAGGAAGACTGTGCAACAGAGCAGGGCAACCATTGGCCTCCCGCTGGGGTAATTGGCTAATGCAATTACTGGTTTTAAAGTAAAAGCACTGATAAACGGAGTCATATTATTGCTCAGGCTGAATAGGATTATGATGGTTAGACAGAACACATTCTGTGCTTAGACATCAACCTAAAGACAATTCTGGTCCATGTGTATTTCACCGCACCATAGGGGATGATAGAGCACAGCGAAAATCACTCGTAGGAAGATGCTTTAACATTTAGACTGCCATCTTTGTAGGCCAATGAGGTCTTGGTGTATCTAGAGGCTTCAGTTGCACAGGTTAATTGAACTTTAATTGAGAACAACAGCAGGGGCAAAGGGTGGAGTCATATGTGTATTTTTGGTAGGATTTTTAATATTTTCAGGCATTAATATCACGCTTCCCCAGGGTCTTCATGTCAGTTGGGGAAAACTTCACCTTGAAGAGACAAGGAGGAGAAGAGAAATCTTTTCAGCAGTTGACTAGCTGTCTCTTGGGTGATTGAAACTGATGCTTTCTTTTTTAAAGATAGCTGTAGATTGATGGCCACTTCCAAAACAGCCAGAATAGCTTTAGTGGTAAACAGAGTTCATCTTCTTGTGCCTTCAGGGCTGATGAATTAAACCCTCTATGTGATGAATAACTGTAATTCTGCCCTCTTAAAATTTCCACATTTCTCTTTTAAAGGCAAAGGTTACATTGCATCCCAGAGTTAGATGTTTTGCATGGACGTTTAGTTCATGTGGACAGTTGCTGTGTTTCCATCCCATTTATGCGCATTTTAAATTTGTGTTGAATTTAAACACTTGATATTCCAGAAACTCTCAAAATTTCCATAAGGTTTATGTGCAAGGCTGAGGTGGAGTTTAAGGTAATGGAAACATTTTTCTTTTGGCAAAACAGATGTCGTATATTTATTATTTGAAAATGGCTTTCCACTCTTTCTCCGAAGAAATATGATGAACACGGTGCTACTGTATAACGTTCAATGTTTTGCATTCTCTTTTGTTGAATTTTCCGAAATACATTCTAAAAAATGTAAAACATTTCGAAATCCAGCTACTGTCACCCTCTTGCAAGAATCCACCGTCTTTGATTAGGCCGTCTTTCGACCCTCCATCCACATATAATGCTTTATATGCTTAGTTCAGGATTTAATGAGCCGATATAGAGTTAATAACCGGTTATCATTTCCAAGAGGAAAGCGTAAATATTTCCACAAGGCAGCATGTCATTAGGCTGAAGATTAGATACTGCAGAGTGCCTAGAGTGCGAGGTCTGATTGGAAATATTACTAGATACGGTGTTGCCATGGAGCCCTGACAGGGACCAGAATGGTTTTTCTTTTTAATTTCATGTCGCTTTTTTTCTCATTGACTGTCTCTTATTTTTCCCTCGCTATGTACATGTTGTCTGTTCTAGTCAGTTAAAGTGGCTTTCCAAAATAAGCCATGTTCTTAAAATAGCTTTCAGATCCTGAACTGAAGTGATCAGAAGTTGTCTTTTGGCACTTTAGCTCTGACGTGACTTTGCTAAAGGGTCACTGGTCTTCAACTGTCAGTGACATTTTGCAGATTTAGGGAATTTAAAATATATATATATATTTAAAGGAGTTAAATAATTAAAAGATTAAAAGGGATTTAAGGAATAATGAAAAATAAATAAGAAAGGTCTATTGTAGTTATTTAAGGTGCAATGTTTACAATTTGGGAGGATCTATTGACAGAAATGAAATATAATATACATATGTATGTTTTCAGTGGTGTATATATACCTTACATAATGAACCGCTATGTTTTTATTACCTTAGAATGAGCCATTCTATCTCATACACCGCAGGTCCCCCTATATGTTAAGTCGCCGGCATGTTTTACATAGTAGCCCTAAATGGACAAACTTCTAATTATTGGTGTACAGTGTCTATGTTGGTTACGGCCCTGCCCTGAATTAAAGTGTTGTGACAGCATTTGAATGTAAATATATGTACAAATCTGCATATATATTTATCGAATTACCATAAAACTATAGACTATATAGACTACAGTTCTGGGTGACTTGTGATTGTTTTATGTCTTATATAAGCAAATTCTAAATAAAACAATCACATCAGGAAGGAAACTCAGTGTCCTCCATTGTTTTTCACAGCCCGAGGCGTCTCTGAGCTCGGATGGGCCGAAGGTTGCTGCTGTCAGAAACATTCACCTCCACTTCATATAAACTTTCCTATTTGTTTGCTGACTCTAAATATTGATTCAAATCAAACTTACCTTGGAATAGAGAACATTTTAGGATTGTTTTCCTGGCAAATGCTGTCTAAGCAGCCGTTGTTGTGTGGGATGTGAATACTTGATTCTCCATTTAACCCTGAGAATATGCAACTCAGTCTTATGATGATGAGATGCAATTTACTTCCATGAACTTGAAAATGGCACAAAGTATTTGAAAAGTTTTTGTTTATATTGTTTGGTAATTGATGAATTATCTGGCTTTTTTCAAAAAATAGTAAACTACACTGCCTACTACAGTAGTAATAAAGCCTTATAAGTGATAGCCAAAATTTTCAGCTTTAAATTCAGCAATAGCTGATTATAGTTGTTTGATTTTTGTGTATAGTTGTTTATAGACTTATTGAGGCAAGTTTGTCCATCTTCAGCAATGGTTATATATTGCTTTAAAAACAAGACGTCTTTACACAAAGACAAAAAAATTATTATATTTTATGATGAAATGGACAAAAAGGTTGTCATGAAATTATGAAAGCAGTTGGATATGTGTGTTAGTTTAGTAAAATGGACATGGAGTAAAGTAAATACTGAATGTACTTTGTACTCTGAAAGTAAATAAAAAATAGGAAAAAGTATAATTTTTGTATTGGAAACGTAACAATAAACAGTTTTTAGGGGTGTGACGATACATTTAGCACATGAGGCGAGATGATACACGATATTGGGTTCATGAGAACAAGAACATATTTTTATGACTGGAAAAATAGTATTTTTTTTCAACTGAAAGCCACAAAATGCAAAACAATGCATATGCATTTTACTTATTTAACTAATTTACGGCTGTCACTGATGATTATTTTGGTAATCGATTTTAATTTTAATTTTAATTTGGTCAATTATTTTAATTAATTGGGTAATTGGATAATATTTATAAACTCAACTCAGTCATGCTTTTCACCTCGATGAGAAATATTGTCAAGTTTTAAAGCTGCTGGGGTTTTTTTTTTTGGTCAGAAATGATCCAAAATCAATTTTTGAGCATGTACATAACCAGCCAGTGTTCGAAACTATCTCCTTACCTTAGCTCGATTCACAACATTAAGCTTGTAATAATGTTTTATAATTCAGGTGGTACTGGTGGGTTTCTGCGGGAAATTCGAGCATGTTGCCTTTTGTCTTTGCGTCATTGCATCACGTATGTATACATTAAGAAGGAGTCCCAGCTAACTAGGCTATATCGCATGTGAGGTGGATCATTTATAGCCTTTTCTCACAGCAGCTGCAATAATTATCATAATTATTATAATTTTGATGGCGGATTGTATGGTGACAAATTAACGTTAGAGATTAGACTGTACAGAAGTTGAAATCTACAGGTAACGCTAATACACACTAAATACACAGTCACGCAATGCTGATATTGTTAACATTAACAATTTGAGAACAAAGTATAACAATAATAATAATTATTATTATAATTAATAGGAGGCACAACCCACATACAGATAATAACCCCTAATAGTGTTTTTAAATTCCTAAAAATGCATACTAACAGTACTGTAATGAAGTTCATGTACTTTATACCCCTGGTAATGTAGTTTTTCCAGGGCCAAGTGCTCTACACGTACTGCATTAGATCAGCTATGATCGAGAGACGTTTTCACAGTGCCCTTCAATATTAATGAAGACTGATGAAGTGTTTGGGAGTCCATGTCTTTCAGCTCTGACTGGATAGGATTGACAATCGCAATTAGCAAACTCTCAAGTTCATTTCCATCACTTTAATGTGACATGAAGACGGGCTTAAAATGGGGGGTGAGAGAAGGTGCAAGAGAGGAGGGGAATTTCATATGCTTTGGGAATAATTAGTAAAATATTAGTGCAATTAGAGGACACAAAGCAAAAATATCACTTTCAAAGAATATCAGTACATATCTTGACTGTCAGATACAATAAAACTATTTATTATTATTATTATTATTATTATAAATATATTGCATATGTTACTGGAAATATATTTATGTTGTTGTAATAATAATCTTAATAATCATAATGCTTATTTAATGTATAAAATATATTGCATATAGTATGTGGATATTACTGTAAATGTATTTATGTAGTAATAATAATAATAATAATAATAATAAATGTAAGGACATTTTTATTTACTTTTGTACGATAAGCGAATTTGGTATGATGTAAAATCCTGGGTTCTTTAGCAAAACTAGTTGGGAATATCTGAAACTTTTTTACCTCATGTTTATGCATGCACAGTTTAATGGAGTTTTAAAAGAAATATAAACACTCCCACACATGCATGGAAAAAGAGAGGAAGAGAGACCTGTTTCTCGGCTCATGGCCCGCTCCAGCGTCTCCTCACTTCTCCTGCCTACGGCGAATGTCAGCACAGGTTCACATTCACAAAGGCTCCACACACGCGGCAGTGCTGCAGTCAGGGATGTCTCACTTCCCGTAATGATGAGTGTCGTCCAGCGCGACTACACCTCAGGAGACAGTGTCGAAGAAAGAGCAGGTGTTTGAGCTGAAAGAAGAGACAATGATATAGTGAGACAAGGACAAGAGTAGCAGGCAAGCATTATAGCATTTTGTTTACTATAATGTTGGGTTGTATGTGTTTGGGTCCAGTCAGTGTTTGTCTCTTTTTATATTGAGAGGCTAATAGAGGGCAGAAAGTTTACCAAAATTCTTTACCTCTTCCTTTATTCCTAAAACATATTTTCTACAGATATTTGTGAATGTGCATTTCAGAAATTTTACATGCTGTCCAGAGTTTTGATGGACATTTTTGACTGGCAAATATTAACGGATTTTAGACAAATCTGCCATTTGGGGGCCTTTAAAACTCAATCCTCTGTTTAGCCCTCAAAGATGAACACTTTTTTTTTTTTTTTTGTCATATTGAAGAAATTTGTACACTTATACAAAGAAGTCTGCCTTTTCCAGAGTTTAAAAAAATGTAATTGCAACTTTTCTCATAATTGAAACTTCATATATAATTATAGACTTTTTATGTCTTAATGTCTCACAACTCTGACTGCATTTCTCATAATTGTGACTTTATATACTTATTACTTCCGTGTATAAGTAGCATTATTAAGTAGCATTATTTTAACAGTCCTTATCTTAGTGACCACAGCTGGTAGATTGATGGAAAAGTGTGGGAATCCTGACTGTTTAATTATTAAGCTATATGGTTAAATATTTCAAAGAAACTCAAAATAAATGCAGTTTAGAAGGTTTCTAAATTACTTGTCAGAATAAATACTGTTAGAAATTCAGCCCAGGTTGTCGTCGTTCACTCATCCATGATGTAGTAGGTGGTGTGCTTGAGCCTCATAACCTCACAGCAGGAAAGTACTGCTGAAGTTGTGCTGGTCATGTGTTTAATAATGGCTGGGTCAGTGTTTAGTGGTGAGGGCTGGAGTTCACAGGGTCTGTCCTGACTCTGTGTCAGGAAGATGTATGAGCTGTAGTCAGGGCACATCCTCCCCTCACAGTGCACACTAATGATGCTACAAGCCCTGATGGACACCTTCATTACAGTCAGATCTATCATTCTACTATTGCTTCAAACCACATCAGTGTTGAGGAAGCTACTTTGAAACTATATCTTGCCAAACTGCAAGCTACACATAAAGTAGTTCACTTAGAATCATGCTTCTCTTTCAGTGTAGCTAACTCTTCAAAAAGAGATTCATTTACAATTTATTGAATGCCATGCAGTCCAAGAGGAACCATTCATGATCTGGATTGTTAATCGGGGACCTCTGTTGTACATGGAATTTTTGGCATTTCTATTGTATTTTTTGTAATGTTTGAGCAAGGCTTGTAAATATTTACTTGTGCAAGCATTTGACCTGTTTTTTCCTTTTTAACCATTGTGTCTGCATATTACCAAAGCATGAGCATTCAGTGGGTTTTATTTATTAAATATCACAATAAGTGTATTCAAAACTACAAGATTGAAAAACAAGAATTATCTCTAGGAAGTACATTAGATTTCAACATTGATAATAATAAGAAATGTTTCTTGATCACCAAATCAGCATATTAAAATGATTTCTGAAACATCACGTGACACTGAAGAATGGCGTAATGACGCTGAAAATTCACCTTTGTTTTCACAGGAAAAAATAACACTTTTAAAATATATTAAAATAGAAAATGTATTGTAAATTGTAATAATGTTCCACAATATTACTCTTTTAATGTACTTTTAAGCAAATAAATGAAGCTTTGGTGAACATAAGGCACATTATTTAAAAAAATATTTTAAAAAGCTTACCGATCCTGAATGGACATTTATGTGTCTATACTATATTCACTGGAGAACATAGTGTGACAACTTGCCCCAGTTTCTCCTCAAGAGAAGTAAGGTGACTTTCAGCAGAGCGGAGGCATGTCATGAAGGTGACAAGCTCCACTGTCTGTAGGAACTTCCTCCATGTTAACAGAGATGTCTTACACCCACCACAACAGAGCGCAACCTGACAAGCACTCCACACGTCTCATATACACTCTCCATTCCCAGAGAAAGGAGAAGCAGACAGATAAAAAGAGTCAAAGAGAAAGAGAGAGAAACGAGATAAAGAGGAGGAGAAGCGTTGGTTTCTTATCTCAACAGAACACCGGTCATTGAATAAAGCGTATGAGAGGAAAAGCAGCAAGGGAGTCACAATAGTCTGTCCAGGGGCCGCACTTACGCTAGCCGTCTCGCTGTCCTATCTCCCCTCCGCTCTCTATAGCGAGAAGGTGAATCTGGGACTAGACCACTCTCGCACGCTAAATGAAATCAATTTACACAAAAGCAGCACTCATTCCGCGCTCTCAGTATGGGTCGTGTCAGGCTCACCGTGCTTACAATGGCTTAACATACTTTATTAACCGCTGCTTCCTGATAACAAAGCCATCTGGAATTAAGTGGAGATCTCCCCCCATCCGCATTCTCATTCACAATATGAGACGGCTTTTAATGGGTTCTCTGGAGCTGTGTTGGGGAAGCTACTATTCTATACTATACAGTCTATTTTGTCCAAGTCTGAGTCAAGTCTCTTTTTGGTTTTATTTTTCTTTGGTTGCCAAGAAAGGGAAGTTCATGTAAAAATAAACTTACTAAACAATTTTTATTTTATTTTATTTATTTATTTATTTATTTATTTATTTATTTATTTATTTATTTATTTATTTATTTATTTATTTTTGTGAATGTCCACTTGTTTCCCCAATACTAAATGGGTTTAAACAGCTTAAACCACACACAACTGGTTTTTAGCCATTCTAGCTGGTCTCCCACACTGTAAAAAGTAAGCATGATTTTAACGGTAAAATACTGTAAAAATGCTACGGTGAAAAACAGTTAATTGTTTTACAGAAAGTTTCCATACTATAAATGGTGAATGACTATAATAGATCTACTTGTACATTTATTGTCATTTTACAGTAAAATACCATTAAATTTACAGTTTTTGGAAGTGAAAAATAACAAGTCATTGTATAATTTACAGTGAAAACCCGTAAATTGACATTCCCACAATTCCCTGAGTGACACTTTACATTTGATGTATTTTCGTTGAAATAACTCTTTCTTCTTATTTTATTTTTTTTATTTTTTTTTTCTAATCAGTTGTGTACATTAGGGTTTTATGTTACATCTAATGTTGTTAAATTAATGTTTTATTGCATATTTAAAATGTCATGTGTGTTACCATGACGGTGTTTAGTGTTTGTGTGAATGGCACTGTGTGCACCTTCTATATGTTAGTTTTGTCCTTCTCAGCTTGTGGAAAAGCTGCTTGTGATGAACTTTGATTCATCATGTGACTCTCATCACCACTGTGTTTGGTGGTTGTCAGTGTATTAAAAAGGTACAAAACAGATATTAGTACTTCAGTAGATTAGTAAATTAACATTATATCAGTTAATTAATAATGTTTTTTTACTGTAAATTTAAGTTAAATCTGTAAAACCTAAAATGTTGCTACAGTATTTTTTACGGTAAATTTCTGACAACCACAGCTGCCGGGTTTTTTTTTTTTTTTTTTTTTTTTTTTTTACCATAAATTTAATAGATTTTTTTTACAGTGTGTAAAATAAACAGTTATGAACTGTTATTATTACAATATAAACCTTTAAATTATACAAATTTGAACTGTAAAATAGGCTTAAACTAAGTGCTGTCCCATAAAACCGATAATGTTGCTACCATATTTTTTACAGTAAAGTTCTGGCAACCACAGCTGCTGTTTTTTTGCCGTACAACCTGAAAATGACACAGAATTATTTTATTTTATTTTATTTTATTTTATTTTATTTTATTTTATTTTATTTTATTTTATTTTATTTTATTTTATTTTATTTTATTTTATTTTATTTTATTTTATTTTATTTTATTTTATTTTATTTTATTTTTATGCAGGCTGATGGGCCTTTAACTCATTTGGTAGCGATCACATCATTACCTACACAGCACAGCTGATTGGTTGCTGTTGCCTCAGTGGCCAATAGGCTTGCTGTTCAAACATTTGAATATTTGGCATTGTTTGCTGTAAGGAGTCTTCAGCGTGCTTTCAGAACTCTTCTCCTTCCCCAGCTCCACCTGTGTAGATCTGCAATGGGGGTTAATTCATGTATTATATTATATTATATTATATTATATTATATTATATTATATTATATTATATTATATTATATTATATTATATTATATTATATTATATTATATTATATTATATTATATTATATTATATTATATTATATTATATTATATTATATTATATTAATATACACTGGCACCTGAGAAAGCTTAAAGGTGAACCGTGGAGGATGAAGTTCAAGTTCACTCTTAAGATGCTAAATTGAAAATGAAGGTCATTTCAGAGATAGAGAAATTTTACATTTTGATAAACAATTTCCAACATGCACAGTAAGACCATAAATGTAAGAATCTAAATAAGATCATTTTGGTTGATGTTGACTTATACATTTATATAAAAAAAAAAAAAGAAAAAAGATCTGTGTTAAAACTAATAATCTCCAAAGGTGCCAAAAGAAAACAGAAAAAAAAACCCACACAATTCTGTATTTGAGCTTGTGAAACAAGAAAGAATGTCCTCAGTTGGGGGTTTTACTGGTTTTATAGCAGTCAAGATAAAGGAGCTCGCTGTGGAAGGAGGCCCTGAGGACGGAGATTCAGAGGAAGGACAGAATGGGTAAACAATGGAAATGAAGACTAATACCTGCAGAAAGAGGGCTGAACAGATGCGACACGCTCTGACGCATGATAGGACTGCCTGAGCGGCGTGTCCACGCCAGGCCGGCTCTCCGCAGAGAGGGTGACAGTCAGACAGGTGCATGTACGGGGGGGTGTGTGTATCTGCGTGTGACAGGGAGAGACGGAAGGCACCAGGATGGCTGGGAATCCATCATGTTTCATGCCATTCTAGCTAGGCCACAGCCACGGCACTCCTCTGTTTCTATTAGAGCGGGGTCCTTGAGTGCGAAGGGTTGGTCTTTGTGTTGCTTGACTTTAATTATGATTGGTCAGCGCTTGTCCCTCTGACCTTGTTTTAAGGCTGGGGAATGTGAGAGAAAGGGTCTGTTTTTTAACCAAGGACTTACCTGCCTTTAAGAGATGTTCATTAGAGAGATTAAAATGTCATTTATTCTGCTTAAACTATGGTGTGACGTAGCATCACAGTAATCAGTTTAGTAAACGAATGGCTCTACGTGTCGTCCAGTCTGTTTACCGGCCCCCTCCCTGTCTTACACTTTCACACAATAACTAGTGGCTGTTTAAATAAGAACTCATTAGAATTACATAGCCATTTAGCTAAGTGACATTGGGTGTAATTGTACCATCCATCAATTGCTGTGTGTAATAACACACTTGGAAGAGCTGAATGTTGATTAGCCGGTGGCCAATTTCTCGTGTAGCTGAAAATAATGACTGAGAAAAGGGCCATGGGGCAAGGTGAAATCGCCCTCTGAGGAGCCGGTCACATTTACTGACCTGTGTGGGCCAAATTAACTTCTTTTAAAACAAATGAAGACGTCATCATTACCCCTGTGTGAGAGCCAGTCTTCTGCTGAGAATTATGCTTGTAAGTAAAGTAGTGACTGGAGTTACACAAGGATTTTTTTTTTATTTTTTTTTATCAGGAGCAGGTTTGTCTTTTTTTTTTTTTTCGTCAAGTGTGTTTTAAATAATATACATTTATTAATAACACAGTATTTGTAGACTAAAACAATGGTTTGCTCTTTTTTTAACTTTTATAATTTAAGTTTTATAATTAGGCCTATTTACATAATATAGGCTTAAACATTAGGTTTTAGACAGTATGATTAGACAGTAAAAATGCAATATATATAATATAATATAATATATACATGTAATATATTCATATTTTTTTTTACTTTTATTAATGGCACAATTCCATTGTGTCAACTTACCCTATACAGTGTGATTCTATTAGGGCACAAAAGGTCAATTTTCCTCAAATTTCCTCAAAGATTTGTCTCTCTTTGTGTTTTCAACTAGCATCCTTACAGATTAGCCTTCTAAACTCACTCCATCATTCATTCACGACACAATTGGGGCATGTTGTCACAAAAGCTATTTTTTTTCCTGGGCATTAATGGTGGAAATTTTCATTCGCTTTTTTGCTAGCCAAAGCTTGCAAAAACTTAAAAAAAAAAGAAAAAAAGTAATAATAATAATAACATTTGAAATATTCACTGGTATGTGACAACTAACCCCAGTCTCCCCTCATCTTTCTCTGTAACCTGATTTCATGTCTTTTCAGCCCTCATTTCAGTGCTTATCTTTTCCATTTCCTGTCTTTTTATCATTTCCTCATGTACCGCTCCTCGTTCTTAACTTGCCCCTTCTCTTTTTCTTTTTGAATTCCCCTCATTCTGTCTGTTTCTGTCCTGAGGCGTTAGCATGTGCAGTGTTTGCCTGTGAGGCTGCCTCCTGTGTGTTGTTGCAGCTTAATAGGGACAACAACAGCGCCACACATTCCCCTCTCTCTTGTTGCCCTTTCTCTCTCTGCAGAGAGGACCGTCTGAAATCCAATTGCCGGGCTATAATTATGGCTTTAACTAGGGACTAGTGTAGCCATTAATCAAGTTCACCAAAAAGCACAGGCTCTGCCTGGGCCGTTTCTCACACTCCTCGTCCCTGAGCATGTGTGGGCTAAAAATCACGCAGAAATTTCTCTGTGGTCCTACCTGCTCCAATCTCTATTCATTGATAATCCCTCCCCCAGAATTTCATCCTGTTCCTCCTACAAAGCTATCATATGGCTTCAGAAGACTTCGAATATAGCACAGTCGTATATAGACCACTTTTATGGTGCTTAATCTTGGTTCCCAGAGCTTTTGACCAATGAATTCACACACATGCATATATATATATATATATATATATATATATATACATATATACATATACATATATATATATATATATATATATATATATATATATACATATACATATATATATATATATATATATATATATATATATATATATATATATATATATATATATATATATATATATATATATATATATATATATATATATATATATATATATATTTTTTTTTTTTTTTTTTTTTTTCATACTGATTTACTTGGAAAAAGTTTACTTGAAACAGACTTTGAGCTATTTGTTAAAGGCTTTATACCAGTGGTGTGCGGTCCATATAAGCCGTGAATGCTCTGCATACTCAAGCCATTCGTGGAGTCGGCAATTAATATTAACATTATAAATGACTATTAAATCCCTTGTTTGAGGTGTACCATAAAGCCTGCATGAATGGTAATGCGTATGTAACTGTCCGTAATTTATTTATTTGCCAAACGACGGTAATTTTCTTTAAATCTGCCAGTTACGGAGACTTCCAGGTAAGCTGATCTACAACAGCTTTTGAGCCTTCGTGTTTTCATTATGGAACGTCATCATTGCCCCGCGTTCTCATTGGTCTCAACTGGCCTATGGGAGTTTTCATGGCAGGAAAAATGAGCTGCTGCCAAATCTTGATAACTGAAAATCACATTGTATTTGTTACAAAACTAACTAGATTTAACTGGGGAATGGGGAAATTTTTTTTATAGTATTTCATTTTCTCAATAGGTATTTTTTTTATGAAAACGTACAAATTGTTTAAGACAGCCCTACTGTAACTAGGTCTGTCAGAGGATGTTAATTGATAGTCTTTGCGTTTGTTAAAGTTATCAGTTTGCATAATAATTTCAACTTATTTTCTTTAAAGAATACTGATATTTTTTTTATTTATTATAGCCTATATTTATTATAATTACATTTTATTTTTTTTATTTATAATAGGCTGCTAATACTAATTACGTTATATTTATTTTTAATTATTAATTTAAAAAGTATTTCTGGCATACATTTAAATTGACGCCATGGTGTTTTTTATTTGTCGTGTCTGATTTAGATCTGTGTCCTAAACTGATATGTTTAAAGGTGAAGTATGTTGTTTCTGTGACACTTGTGGCACCTAGCGGAATATAAAAATGCAGCATATTTTGCAAACGCACCTTTCGCATGTCGTGCCTCCATCGACTCAAACATCACAAAAGCTCTTACAGGTGCTTATGAAGGCAGGTAAATATGGACTACTCTCAAAAAAAGGTCCAACATTATTAAAAATACTTTTTGCTGTGTTGCTATATGTCATGCGCAAGCAAATGAGTAAACTAACACTGAGAATGCGAGCGTCTCGCATATTAGCTATAAACCCATTCAACGTAACTGCATCTGCCTTTTTTTTTTTTTACATGACGCACCACCCAGTATACCCTGTTAAAAAGTCACCGCTTGCCACTGCTTTATACCACTGGCTGGATTAGTATGTTTTGGAGGAAATGCCAGTGCTTGCAATGCATTGTATGACAAGTTCAGTTATTCAGTTCATGCACATATTACAAGGATATCATAACTATGAGTTCTTAAATTTATCTTAATTTTCTTAAAAGCACTCTTGAGACCTTGTTGTAACTAACTTTTGACGTTATTTTTTTAATAACAATCAAAATCAATGAATTGATTGATTGATCTATTGGTCGGTTGGTTCGTCCATCTGTTCGTTGTTTGTTTGTTTGTTCATTCGTTCTTGTTTATTTAGTTATAAATATTATATGTTTTACTTATCTTTATCTGTTTATTTTTAGCCCATTATTAGCTGTTTGATAACATAGTCAAGCAAAAAGCTAATCATATTAATTACTTTTACGTGTCCGATGTTGTAAAGAGCTATACCATTGTGCATCATTTACCTCAGTAAATTGACCGAGTGGATCTCTGAGCTGGCGTGAGTGAGTCGAGGCGGGGCTAATTTGCATGTTCATCAATCCACTTATATATTGAATGAGGCAATAGTGTAGAGTTACATTCAAGCTATTTTAAGGCATGACGTTTTTTGTTGTTTTTTTTCTCACAGGAAAAATGTCATTTTAGTGATCAAAGATGAGTTGTAAGGGATAAAATTATTTCACTACAGGGGGACTTTAAACTGTACAATACAGTGCTCACCTTGTAAGAACGGTAATTCAGTGAGGAGATGTTATATGAGATTCTCTCACTGTAGTTGGCCAGACTGCCGAGGACACTCTGTAACCTCACTTTGATTTGTGGGAGCAGGAGGCAGTGGCGCGGCACCTGGGCTAATGAACGGGGGTTATAATTGAGATGGAACGAGCAGATATATTCTGCTCCGCTCAAGTAACATGCCACCCTGCTGGCTAAAAGAGTTCAATACAAGAGCCGTCCCCTTTCATTGCAAAATTTTAAAACAAAGGCTACTTCGTGGGAAGGAAGAGGGGGGATTAAGACGCATTCCTCGGTTCTTCTCTTTAATAGAGACGACAGACTAATTTAATTGCTCATCAGCTAATGATGCTGTTTTAAAGCGCTAATATCCCTCACTCTGACAGCAAGGCCGATAAGAGCACCGACGGAACCAATGAGGGGACAGTTGCACAGGAAGAAAGAGAACGGGAGGGAAAAAGAGAAATTGGGAGCGAAAGAGAACAGTTGTGTAATTACAGGCCTTTACTGTGAAATTAAAGCATTGTCGCAGAGCGTGCCAGCTCCTCCCCGCACCAGTGTTAGGACTTCATCTTCCCCTCATATATACAGTCAGAGCTGGGTAATTATAGACGTTTTGTATAGTTTTAGGCACGAATAGCAATGAAAGGCAAATTGCTCGTTCTTTTTCTTCTTTTGTTCATAAGTAGTCAAATTCAAATAATAATAATAAAAAAAAAACATGAGCGAGCGGGAAAGTGAAGTGGCTGTGTGAGTAATGTGCGTTTGAAAAGCCAGTTATTTCCAGAGCCGCCTGTAAATCTAGATGCGGCCGGACAGAGTTCTGACAGCATTGCAACCTTTAGAAAATTTGATGATAATGCCTCAGACCTCTGAATGGATGCGGGCCTGAATTTATTGCCTGGCCGAGAGAGCTTTTCTCAGGAAAGCTCATAAATTCCCCTGTAGGGACGGTGAGCACACTGTTTAAAGAGAGCGATTGACTTTGCTGAAACATGCCATATGACACCATCACAAAACCAAACGTATGTTTCCAATGTAATTTTTCATATTAGAGAAAAGCCTGATACATACAGTGGTGCCAAAAAGCATTTATTGCTTCATATTTTGAAACCTAACTCCATTCTGTGAAACTTGGGCAAACTTCAGTGTTTTGATTGAAAAGTGCACTTGTGTTATTTATTTTAAATAATGGCCGCTTGTTTTGATATTTTGATATATACTGTGAAGACATGCATGCATTTAATTGTGGCTTAAAAGGTTAGTTAACACAAAAATGAAAATTCTGTCATTAATTACTCACCCTCATGTTGTTCCACACCCGTCAGACCTTCGTTCATCTTCAGAACACAAATTAAGATATTTTTGATGAAATCCGAGAGGTACATGACTCGTCCATAGACAGCAATTTAACAGACACTTCAAGGTCCAAGGTCCAGAAAGGTACTAAAAACATTGTTAAAACAGTCCACGTGACTGCAGTGGTTCAACCTTAATTTTATAAAACGATGAGGATACTTCTTGTGCGCAAAAAACAAAACAAAAATAATGACTTTATTCAACAATCTGTTCTCTTCCCTGTCGTTATCCTTACGTAGTTGCCGTAGTAAGCACAGTGTAGGCTTCCATGTTTGCGTCTGGATGCTGGCTCAGTATTGGCCAAAGCTGATCATGTGAGCAGGACAATGAATGCGTGTAATGCAGGAGTCGGCCAATAATGAGTCATCGTTTTGACATAGTACCTGGAAGTACTGGATGTAAACAACGTATAAGAATGACAAAAGAGAAGATATTGTTACATAAAGTTGTTATTTTTGTTTTGTTTTTGCACAAAAAAGTATTCTTGTCACTTCATGAAATTAAGGTTCACCTTTCTAGACCTTGACAGTGTCTGTTAAATTGGTGTCTATGGACAGGAATATAACTCGGATTTCATTAAAAATATCTTAGTTTGTGTTCCGAAGATCAACAAAGGTCTTACGGGTGTTGAACGACATGAGGGTGAGTAATTAATGACAGGATTTTTACTTTTGGGTGAACTAACCCTTTAAGTGTCCAAATAATTTTTGGGGGGGGCACTGTAATTTGGTACAGTGCTTTTAAATAGGGTAAACATGCATTCATGACTGTCCTGGATTATATATTTTTTTTACTTCTAGTGCACTTGAACATCGTAAATATGTCAGTGAATATGAGAAGCTTGTTTTTTCTTTTGCTTCCTTTTGTTACTACTGGATTGTGGTACCTGATAAACTCTGCTTGAACCCAAGAGAGTGGTTGTGTTTCAGCAAACTGTTACTGAATCCATATCACTGGGAAAAAAATCAATGTGACTGTGTTTCTGTCCAGGTGCTCTGATCAATAAGGAGGCCACAGCAACCCTCTAGAAGGTGAGCACAAGCTCATCGAATTAAAGATTGTTAATGTAAAAGTGCAACCTTTTTGTAAAGGAGCATTCATCCTGACAGTGGGCAAATTACTGAAGCTGCTAGATCATGCAGCACATTTTCATGCCCCCATTATAAATTTCTTAAAATAGTAGATCAAATATTAGACTCAATTTTTTATTTATTTATTTATTTATTTTTAAGATGGGGGAAAAATATAATATCACAGTTAAGTGAACATGGATTGATTTTTTTTTTTTTTTTTTTTATTTACCCAGTCTAATTTGGGTAGATGTTGCCACTTTTGTGCTATGCATCGATTTCTACAATGAAAAGCTTCAAGAAATGTATTATGTCAACCCCCCTTTTTATTTTATTTATTTATTTTTTTATATCAAAAGGTTTTCTAGGGAATGCTGTTTTAATTGGTAATCATGTTTTTCCAAAAACAAACAACTAAAAATTACTTGAAATCCTTCAGGAAGTAACAATTTCTTTTTTTCTTTTCTCATTTTTATTGTGTCACCGTTAAAGCTTATGTCCACAATCTTGACCAGAACATATTTCTGAAAGTCTGCTTTACCCTTTGTAGAAATATATTTTTTTATTTTTTTATTACATCGTCGCAGATTTCAGTGTGTACTACATTAAAAGAATGACCACATTGAGTCTCTGTGCAGTTGTATCAAAGTTTACTCTTTGCCCCATCACACACAGCTTTCATTGTAAATGAATTGCTTATGGCTGCTTTGTTGCTGTCAGTGTGAACATCCCTTAACAGTGTGTGTGTGGAAGGCGAACAGCGTCACAAAGCTCACTTTTTTCTCTTCTAGGGTGATACAAGGGCCGATAAACAGTTATGTAGATCTTCAGAAGAGTTTGCAAGCAGATTTCTTGAGGGAAATCTATTGTAAATGCCGGGCATTCTCCCACTAGACTATGTTGTGTCTCTGACAGCTAGAGAGAACAGAGAGAAAAAACTCTCACAAGCTCTTACCTCTTATATTAAACAAAACCTATCAACATACTAGCTAATATCACTGTTGCATCGGTAACACTTTACAATAAGGTTCATTAGTTAAACATTAGTTAATGCATTAACTAACATGAACTAACCATGGGCAATACATTTGTTACTGTATGTACTAATCTTTGTTAACGGTAGTTAATGAAAATACAGTTGTTCATTGTTTGTTCATGTTGGTTCACATCAACTAATGTTAACAAGATTTTAATAATATATTAGTAAATGTTGAAATTAACATTAACAAAGATTAATAAATGCTGTATAAGTGCAGTTCATTATTAGTTAATGTTAAATAATGCAGTCAACTAATGAACCTTATTGTAAAGTGTTACCGTTGCATCTTTTAAACAGAACTATTCTCTGCAGGCATCAGGATAACAACCCTGCTGCATGAGCGGTGAAGCTAAAAACTAGGCTCGCCAATATCTCAGCATGATTTGACACCCTATCTGAAAACACCTCAGCAGTGGTAATGATTGGCTAAGAAAAAAAACACAGCAGAGGTTAGGCTAATTAGCTTTTAGATCATCAGCTATCCACACAGGAAACATTCCTCCCTTTGAGTACTTTAAAAAGCTGGTGAATCAATTCACAAACCAACAATTTTGAACTGATAGTCTTAATACAATACAGCAAGACCGATAGTTCCTGGCTAGTCTAGTCCTGCTTTCTAGTTAGCATTAGCAAGTGTGCCACATGGTTATTAGCAGAGCAGCAAGGATGTTGTAAGGTTAAAAACAAGGCTTAGTCCAAGTACAAAGCACATTTTCTTCATTATATACTGTAAATGTTATTGAAAATAACTTATATCGCTGTGTTTGAGTAACAAGTTCAGAAGTCAGTCGTCTCAAGTAACAGGCATGAGCTAAAGTGGGTTACGTCCCATCGGTCTTTATATTAATGGGTACAGTTAAGTTGCAGGTGATACTGGGACAGATGGTTTTGACCTCAGATGCATTACTGTCTTATCTCCCATTAGTGGTAGCTGTAAAAAAAAAAAAAAGACTGACATGTTGGAAGGGACCACAATGGATTACTGCTGGAATTTAGTTGGAGCGAAGACTAATCTTGTCTCTTTAATATCTCAGTTGTTTCTCCTAGACAGCAGTGAGACATTTGCTCCTGCTTTTGCTTTTATGAAAATACCTTATTAATCTCATATATTTCATCTAGAGTTTCTGAAGATATCTCAAATCTGCAATCAATGTGAGATTTCAAATTCAAAATTGTAGTCGGTTACTGATTCCAAATGACATGACAAAAATATACAGTATTTAGTAACGTAATCCATTACATTACACATTTTAGGTAATACTGTATAATCTAACTTCTTGATTATTTTTAGATTACTTTTGACCTAACTAGTTTGTCGCATTGATTTGAATAGGATATTTTTTTACAAAATTGATATACAAATACAAAGAATCTTTTGTTAAAAAGTGAAATGATTTCTGTAAATCCAGTGATCAAAAGCCGTGTGGATCTCAGTTTTGACTGGTGGCTGGCCTATGTGTGTAATTCCACAAACCTGGAAGACCTTCTGAATGTGTATATAAGCAGTATAGGCTTTTTAAGAAAGGAAAATAGAGAGAATCAACGAATTATGAATAATTTATTGTGGTTGTGAGAATAAAGCGTATTTCAGATTATTTTGTATATATCATATAATCAATAAAAAAAGTAACTGTAGTCTGATTACGAGTATTTTAAAATGTATACGAGTATGCACATTACATGTAATCAGTTACTATTTATTTACTAGTATGAATGTGTGTAGTATGTAATCTAGATGTACATTTGCCATGTTGTCCCTGTTGTTTGAACTACCAGCATCACTTAACTGCCATTCACAAATCCTCTCCCGTGGCCTCATGGGATAGTAACGTGTCCATTGAATGCACTCTTCAGAATTTTGCTGGAAGTAATAGGTTGTCCACTCATTATGAGTACTGTGAATTTGGACATACAACTCATTTCAAACTGTTAAGAGTTATATGATTTCAGATGCAGCCTATGGCTACACTTGGTCATTTGTGCCTGTTTTTATTTTATCTAAGGAATGTTAGAAAAAAAATGAGTTGCTAATTAAATGAAACAACTGAGAACAACTAATTTTGACAGCAAATTTAAACAGTCACATTTTAGTCTAAAAAGTCATATTTTAGTCATCAGAATTGTTTTAGCTTTACTGTAGATTTCCATCATCATCTTTGTCATCAAAAATGATTTATGTAATTATCTTGTTTTTGTCAGTGACAAATGTTGTTGACAAAAGAAACATACAGTAACATATTTTATGCAAAATCTTCTATATATTTTGGTTATGACTGCAAGTATTTATTCTGATTCATTTTCTGATATTGTTGAGTAGACAATGAAAAATGCCTGCAAATGTAAAGAAAAGCAGCTAAGACATCTCTTAATGGCTAATGTGTGTTTAGATTGTAAATAAGCCTAAAAGGAAAGCTTATTCCTCTTCAGTTTAGTCTAATAAGACTTACCGTTTCATCCTCATAATATAGATCTGTGACAAACAGCTAAAATTAGTTTGTGTGACTAAATGAGCAATACTCTCTCGGCTAAATGAAATCGGTGTGTAATTCAGTAACACCAACTCATTCCAGAGAGACTATTAGATTTACAATCCTTAAAGCATGTTCATCATAACTTCCGTTCGCGATATTCACAAATCACGTAAATAATTTAAAATACTCTTATCATTTTGTAATTATTTTGGATTAATATGACAAGGCCATGCATTCAGAGGGCATGTTTCTAACATTTCTATGCCGCCTGAAAGGGTTAAACTAATGAACAATGACTTAATTTAGCATTTTAATTTCGATGCAGCAGATCTTATGCATATTCATATTTTTGAAAATAAGCAATTAACCTGATGCTGTTGTTGATATCAGGGGAAAAGTCATTCAAAACCAATCAGAAGTAACAGGTTTTCTGAGAAGTTTCACTCAGGTGTGTTTCGCATTAGGCCATCTCTCGTGAGATGCCCAACAAAACCTTTCAATGACTGAAAATAAGCTAGTGAATAACAAACTTATCACTGCCTTTACAGAAGCTTTAAATGGCCAGAGAATCATAAACAAGCTTTTTGTGACTCTGAATGCTGTGAATGAAGCTGTTTGAAAGACGCATTGTTTTCATTGTGATCTCCATCTTCAATCATCAGAGACTCAAGGACTATTTGACTTTGTCTTTTGTAGCAAACCTACAGGTTAAAATGTTAAACAGAAAAGGGAGAGGGACAAATAATAGAGAGGGAAAGGATAAAAAAAAAATAAAGTTTTGAATTTGCCATAGTATTTATTAAATATATAAATAAATCCTAAAATAAATCCTATATAATATATATATATATATATATATATATATATATATATATATATATATATATATATATATATATATATATATATATATATATATATATATATAATATGATATTTATTTTGTATAAAATTACATATTTGCATTGAAGGATCACCTCTTTTCTCAGTGTTGGAAATGGTTCAAAATGTATTTGTTTTTGCAACACAGAAAACAGCATTTTTTTGACATGTTGACAACATGAACCAAACTCTTCCAGGCCTCCAAATACAGTGACTGAGGCCGGGACAAAGTAGACGATGTTTGTGAACAGCCAATGAAAACCATAGGCTTACATTATGCAAATTTGTTACAAATCTGTGTAGGTTCATGCAAGAACTAAGACTGGAATTACTGATGACTTTTTTCGGGCAGTTCAGAATTGTTTTTTTTTTCGTTTGGGAGGCTATATATATCTTTCATCTTTGAAAATTTGCAGACCTTTTACATTCACAAACAGCTATTTTACACACTACATGAAAGATATATAACATTATAAAAATATATAAAATATATATAACATTATATCATGGACATCTGGACATTCTGCAGCGTACTCTGCAGTGGACACCATCAGCTGGTGTGATTACCACTACTGAATGAAGATGTGCATTGGGAACTACAGCTCTAATTGAATAATTGCCATTCGCCCAAACGATCCCAGTGCGGATCCTCTTCTCATCAAAAGTGTGCAATATTAACCATGACATAGGCAGAACCGGACGGTAATTAATGCACCAAATCAATTACAAATCACTCAATTTGGAGAATTCCTGCAGGAGAGCCCCTCATTATCAGGGTACTGATGGAGTCACGGTCCCAGGAGGAGAGACACTGCTCTTCTTTAGCTCACCCAGTACGCAGCGAAAGATTTACACTGCTCAAGGAGATGTTTGGAGTGTCAAAGTCACAGATCTTTACGGGCTGTTCCTCTCTTCTTCTCAATCATCTATCCATAAATCCCAGAGATAGAGAAAATGAAATTTGATTGGCATGAAAGGACATCTTTAATGTGAATGCGTCTAAACTAATGTTGCACATAAAAGAACTGATGGTTCTTGTCTGGGATGAAAGAAAAGATGGCAGTGTTGTCCTGGGCTCTGTGATTAGTAGGGCCCACTTAAAGGGGACATCGGATGCCAATTTTCCACAAGTTAGTATGATTCTTTAGGGTCTTCATGAAAAGTCTATAACATACTTTGATTAAAATTTCTGAATGGTTGTGTAAAAAAACACCCTTTTTACGTTGTCAAAAACAGCTCTGTTCACAGTGAGCCATTTCGGTGCATGTCCCTTTAAATAATAATGAGCTACTGTTGGCTGTAAACACTATTTGGCAGGTATTGCTTTGAACTCACCATTCTTATTTATGCAGTTATAAATGCTCAAAAACGATTAAAATACAGTTGAAAATTACTTGTTAGTCATTAACTAACACCTTTATAAACCTTATTGTAGTGTTACCATGTTATCTTTACATAAAATGTACACAGTTTGTAATAAGACAATCGCCTTAATGCATTCTTCATTATAAAGTGCAGTTATGAATTACAGTGAGAAGGCTCTAAATAGAAATGACAACATATATGTTTGTTCGACTATATTATTTTGATACTAAATTATTGCATTATCGTATTATTGTATTGTATTATCGATTATTTTGAACAAGCTGCGATGTCACGTTTCCTTTGTTGTGTGTGTGAGGCGCCGGCGCGATCAAACAGCAGTCTTTGCAAGGGACTTGCTCATTGTCATGGCAACGGTTCATGGCCAGGTCAGATTACGTCAGAGTTTGTTGTCATTTGCTGGAAAATCATACCACACTGCTCAGACATTCCTCGACCCAACAAACGCTGATTAAACATGTTTAGTTGGGTGAAAACAAACTCCGACCAATGGCAACAGACACTGACAGGGGTATCACATTAGCTGCATCTCATTTCGGAGGCTGCGTCCTGATCCAACAAACTCCAACAGACGTGTTTGTTGGCTTTAATCTGTGTGGTGGGGCCTTTAACTTTTCTACCGTATTGCAAAGATTCATAAAAAAATCTATATAGTTACTCATGTCTTCTGAAGGTACTGATCTATCCTTCAGGAACTTGTTAGCAAAACATAAACTTTTTAGCGCAGACATAAACGCTTATAGGTAGATCCGGGGGCGCATTCCCTTCAAAAACAAAATTAATCTACTGGGTCTTCAGCAGCTCAGATGTCAAGAGTAAAGGACCACTGCTATGTTCATTCTTATGTCCAATTATAAAACGCCTCAGTTGCTTTGGAGACATTCTTGTCTACACCTGCGCGGCGTCAAAACATGACAGACTGTTTACAGCTCACTCAGGGCGGGTCTATGCTAAAACGACAGTGTCCGTCAAGAGTCGTGGGAGGGGCCTGTGCAAATTAAAGTCACTTTGCCAAGAATCTGTGAACTTCTTGATCTGACAAAGTGCTTATGATTTGTGTGGATTAAAAAAAAAAAGCACTGGGTGGATTTTTATCATTATAGGGTGGTTGTGTAGACACACTGCCAACACACATTTATGTCCAAACACCATGTAAAAGTGCACTTTGCATCCAATGTCCCCTTTAAGATTCTCTATGGCAGGATTTCCTTGATACCTAGAACCCCCAAATATGATGATCTGTTTGCGAGGGGTCCCCATTTTTTAAATATTAGGACTGCTGTGTGTTTTCATGTACAATTTATACTTTATGTGAGGATTTTTTTTCCAAAATTAAATAATTGGCTTTTATATTGTAACTGTACTATAGCCACAGAAAATTTATATTATCTAGGAACTATTATCTGGAAAATACTTAGTAATTAATTTGACTGTGTATCTTTTTTCTACCCACTATTAGATTAATGTCAATTAATTAAAACCTTAAGAAAATAATTTTCAATTCAATCCAGATTTATAAAGTGCAGATTTGTAAAGTGCTTTTCACAATATCACTCCAAAGCAACATATAATAGTACACATATTAAATAAATATTTAATACATTTTAAAGTTAAACTGGACGTCTGTTTGAAACTTTTGCTCTGTTATATAGCACTCAGTGGAAAGGGATCAATATTGCAGGACTGTCACTAAAAATGTTAGTGATGGTCCTGGTTAATACCATTTTAAACATTAGAGATTGTACTTTGCATTGCCAGACCATGTTGAAATGTTTGTTATACATATGCTGAATGTGTTTCCTCAGAGCCAGTTATATAGCATTATTTGGGCTGATCAGTGTGATTTTGCCAAGTAGGATTTGTTCCATGGAAATGTACAAATTATTCATTAACTTTTGGAGGCACAAAAGAAAAAAATCACACACACACGCATGTTGGGCTTAAATTTTTTATGGGGACATTCCATAGATATAATGACTATTGGTACAAAATGTATATTCTATCCTCTAACCCTAACCTTACCTTTAAACCAACCCATCACAGAAAACTTTCTGCATTTTTACATTTTTAAAAAACATCACTTAGCATGATTCATAAGCTGTTTTCCTCATGGGGACCAAAAAATGTCCCCACAAGGACAAGTATTTTGGATAATGCCATATTTGTGGGGACTATTTGTCCCCATAACATACCTGAACCACACACACACACACACACACACACACACACACACACACACACACACACACACACACACACACTACATTTCTGGCTTAACATTTCTGCAGTTTTGTTTAAATATAAATTCACATACTGCAGACTGTATACATAAGAGTATTATGATATGCTATACTATAGCCAGTGATTAATGCTTTCTGTCAACAAAATGAGTGTGATTGAAACATCAACAGTGACATTTAAGTGTTATTCCAGAAACAGACTGAACAAGTGGCTAAAAAGTGAGATCTTAAATGTTTGAGCAAATGTTTTGTTCATCCTCCTTCTGCTCTGTGATATAGCACTACTCAGTTTACCCCGTGGAAAGGGAAAAAGTGTCTAAAAGTAAGTGAGATCTTAAATGTATGAGTGTTGCACTGCCAATAGAAGATGACCCGATTTTTTTTTTTTTTTTTTTTTTTTTAACAAAGCTGCGGAATCTTAATCCTTCTCATGTCTGGAAAATCTACATTTCA